>NC_047525.1:7148659-7331159 GCF_902827115.2 Pseudochaenichthys georgianus
CTCTTTTTGATGTTCTCACTCTGCCTATGTACCGGTCGATTACGACAGTGGGCGTCTCTACATGCCAACAAGTCTGGAATAATCTCAATTACAAGGGCTAATCTTGTTATTAGGGTAGCACTGTGTCGTGCACTGCCACACATCTGTTTTATTTTTGGCTGTCAGACGTGCCAAATGGTGCCAAAGGGGTTTAGAGCAATTGTGTCCTGCCCTTGAAAAATACATTCGTTTTTAGAGAACATTGTTGATCTGGGTCTCCTTTGCGGCCACTTTTCAAGTTAGAATTAATCCCAAGAAGGAGGCTCAGTGCTAAACAATTCTTAACTCCGTTCGGTTTAAGAGAGGAAAGCCCCATGGCCCAAATCCCACATTTTGTAAACCACAGGTCTATTTAATGCAAATACAGGTTGCAAGTGGAAAGATGCCTTCTGCAATTTTATTAAGATTTCTATCTATTTGCATATGCATAGGATGACTCTTTGTTGTCAATGTATTGAGGGGGGGGAACTCCCTCACAGACGAATACCACAAAAAGAGAGCATTTTGATGGAAGACATGCCTTCATGATCAGCTTTAATAGGCTATTTTACTGGGGAGCCGCATTGAAGTGGAGCGCATTAAGAAACAGCTTAAAGTGGCTCATAAACTGCTCGGATCCAGCGATGCCGCATGTCATCATCATCATCATCATCATCATCATCATCATCATCATCATCATCATCATCATCATCATCATCATCATCCCAGACAGACAAAAAGCATTCCATTTGGGTATTTTCTGCCCCCATCGTCTCCCCTACCCCCTCCCCACCCAGTCATTTCAGATCCTCAGGCTGGTTGTGATGCCGATGATCTGGTGATGTTTAACACCGTGTTTTTCTACCATTTTTTAGCCACAGTACATTTTTTACACTCAACAAATTATGCAATTATACAAAACAAGTTACTTAATGACACATTGAAGCCTAATACAGCATGTATAATTACTGTCGCATCTCTCAATTTGGCTACGTGTCCGTTCCCGAGTAGCTCGCTTTGAGGGCTCTCTCTCTGTTTTTTCTAAGTTACCTGTTTTCCAGTTTGTTTACGCAGGCGAACAAAACAGTCATTGTTGTGGTTTTGAAATGACAGGTCTGGAGATGAGGTTTTCTCTAGCTTGGGACCATGACACTGTTGGATTTGATTTGCAGCAAATAAATAATATTTGTTTGGACCAATTAAGCGAAAGTGGACAATTTCCCACAGCACACCTGGCGATCTCTCACGGCACAGTGTTTGAAAATCACAGTATTAACAGTATTAACAGATACTTTTTTCGCTCAATGGAAAGGTGCCTTGCCTAGATGTGGTCTGTTTATCAAAGACTCTAACAAGAGACTCCTTTAGTGTTCTGTTGTCCCCCTATCCTTATCAATATCAATTAAGTGAAACCTTGTTCTTGTAAATGATTCCATGGTTCAGTCCCAAGGTCCACAGAGGCTCACCAAGCTAAGCGGGTACTAAAAAGCACATGAAACCAATACTTTATTCTGTATATTATAGTTTAACTTTTTAAACAGCAACAGTGGCTGACTTTTTTACAGCCTTAGCTACATATTGGGCCAGAAGCCTGCATGGCAAAAAACCAACACCTTCTCATGCCAACTCACTTTATCATTCTCTGCTTTCCACAGAATTTCAGTCTGTCCCCATGCAGAGACATTTCTGCTTTTGCTATCCCCTACAATCTGTCCTCAGCTTATTTAGTCAGTGTGAATAATAAATAATGAAGCATCTCCATTTGTCAGGTCAGAGGGAGCGAGACGGGGCTCCTTGGATGCACCAGAGGAGCATAATTACTTTTTACTAGAGGAAGCATAGCGGTGGAAGGGGGGCGATGAGGGTCTTCTACTGAGGCCCAACAATTCTCTTTGGAAGGTGACCATCAGTAAACCCCCCATCCATCTTATTGTGTTCATTAAAGAGTTAATGCGAAGAGGCTGAGGTTATTTTTTAATGGCAATGTTTCATTTACAAAATCAATTTTTATTGGCAGTCATTTTCTGGGAAATATTCATTTTGTTGGTGTATACAGTCTGCGTATCATGAGCTCCACACCCACACACAGCAACAGGATAGCAATGTTGCACTCTGCAAAGCCTGATTTATGTAGTGTCTTAAATGGATAAAACACATTCAAATAATTAAGCGAAATGAAATGGCAATTCAGTCTGATTATCTGGGGAGAGTTACGACCATAAAAGTCATTCCTTACAGTTTTGAGACATATTTCAGGTTGCACAACAAGCAAACATAAGCAGTTAGTTAAGAAAGGCTATAGAAAGGACACATTTATTGCGTCATTTCAATGTTTTGCCAAGTGAGTGATGCCGGTAGTTTGGGTGCTAAAGGGCCAGTTATTGATGGCATGACTTTTGAATGTTTTATCAGAGAAGGTCACTAACTAGCATTTACCGGGGAGCATGAAGCACCTGCTGGGTTTGATTCTGTGCAGTGGATTCAATTTGGCTCATAATAAACCCTGTAAAGGCTTATAGGTGTGCTTTTGCATTAGGCATGTGTTACTTTTCTAAATAAAATATAATATATTTGTAATTTGCAAAATAAATTAACTGTAATGTTAACACGCTTAGACTAAAGATAAGCTGTATGGGAGCGACATTATTGTTTGTTTTGCAGACATAGCAATAAAGCTTAATAATTGTCTTCCAGAGATTCATTATTTTTTGTTTGGGCCTGGCAGTACCTAGTGTATACCTCAGCGACAGAGCATCTATGAAAAGATAAAAGAAAATAATAACACAGAGACAGTAATCCCTGGGAAAGGACATGTTGTGTTGTGCCTCAGGAATACGCAGAGTGTGCACAACCAAGTGTTTACAAATCTGAACAAATGGGGCAATTTCGGTTTGAAGCCCTTTCACATATTCTGTTATCAAACATCCGGTCCTTGGGTAGATGTACGATCTGGGTTTGTTTTCTGTAAGGAATTACCATACAGATGGCCAAATCAGTTTTCTCTGATAAAAACAATGCATAATTCAAAGAGAAAACATGTCCTTACCTGCTCTTACCATCAGTTTTTATAGAGAAATAGTGATCAGATGATGAAAATATTTAAAGTACGAATGTTACAGTGCAGCTAGGCTGAACACTTTTTATTCAATCATTGTGGTAGGTCTGTTTTTATGAAAGTTGTGAGCTCTAAAAACCCAATCTTATAATGTCCCTTGACTCATTTGCATGTGTATTTGCATGTTATAGATGCCACATTTTCATTTCTACACTTTCCTTAGAAGTAAGTCTCCACAGGGCTGTGAGGGAGATAGCCACATCAGACTCTCTTCAAACATGCTAGTATCTAACTGTGGCTCCCTAAATGAGACGACGCAAGGTGAAAGAGAAGTAAATGTTCACAAACGTCATCACTTTCCAAATATATCCCATTATCAAGGTGTATACCGATGGCACATCTGAAAGTGAAGGTGTTAATTTGGTTATTAACAGTAACAACCCCCTTTGTGCCGCAGGTACATTGTTAATACTCCCCGCATGTACTGTATCATTCGCAGCATGTGCAAAATAATGGAGAGCAGAAAGAGGCAATTATACATTATTCAATATTTTGCTCTAAAAATAAACCTTACCATCTGCTGGGCCCGTGGAATGAATCCCAGTGTACAGTATTGTGTCGATACATAGCATCAGCCAGGAGAAGGTGCTTTGTTAATTTTGTAATGTAACTGTTGTTAATTAGTCACTAAATGAGAGACGTGGCCTTTTTTAACCCCATGTGTTAGTACTGTACTGCATGCATGCCGGTGTCTGCATCTATGAAGCGAGAGTGAGCAAGGAAGGGAACAAGACGTGAGAAAGGGAACGAGACGTGAGATAATGAACGCTGCCAAGGTATCGAGGAGACTGAGATGAGGAGAAATGGAGGGAGAGGGCAACTTTTCACTTGGCCCCCATCCAGCCCGCATACAGTATCAACTGTCTGTTGAGCTTCTCAAAGGCAATCTATTTTTAGATATTTCAAAAACTCATTTGAAGGCCATTTTCACTCTATGGCTGCAGCCCCTCGCCTTCAGCCTCCTCCCCATGCGCCAGCCTCACCCCCTATCATATGGCACCCGATGTGTCGCAGAGCCCATTCCTTGGCAGTCAGCACAGTTTTGATTTAATTCTGAGGGCCATCTGTAATCCCCTGCAGGACACAGAGGCCTGCAGCCCTGCGTACCGCCCGCTCTATCTCACTTTCTATCTGCCTTTTTTCACACTATTCTCTCTGGACCCTACCTTTTCATTTGTTTTTCACTATCAGCATCACCCCCAACCGTTCAGCTACCCCCCCTGGTCTGTCGCCCCACTGTGAGACTGTCAGAAAATCTTAAAAATAATGGGATTGCAAATAACCACAATTGTTTAAAGAAAACGGCGCAATAGACTTTAAACCAAGAAATCCTGTAAATCCAAAACTTTGTGCAATATACCCTTTCCTGTAACCATGGTTTATTTATCTGCTATTTGTTTTTACTTATTGTCTTTTGTATCATTAATAATGTGTGTCTACTTTTTAATTGAACATGTAAGTCTATTCTCTTTACTTTATCTGCACTATAGTCCTGCTGTTGTAATACCGTACGTTTCCCTGTGGCAATTCTGATTCTGTAAAAGACCGCAAGAATATGCTGATGTTGAACAGCAAGCACTTTGTCTAGCCCTGTTGATCCGTGAATTCCTGATTGTTGATTTGTTTCCATCAGTTTCAATAAAACAGCAATGTTTAAGTGCTGTCCTAATTTTCCTTCAGCATTTAGAGCCCTTGCAACCTCCTGCCCCTCTAGTCTACGTAGGATATGTCATATAGTGTCATCTTCCTGCCTTGTAGCATTGGTGGTACTTTTGGTGATATCGGAGTTCACCGTGCTTGAAACACAAATGCACTCATTATCACATTGTCTGCTACAGGGAAGTTACACTGGTGGAAATATCTTTCCTGGACATTGCTCTTCACAAGCTGATTGGAAGTTACCATGTGAGTGTCTGGCGGCCGGGGGGGTGAAGCAGTTTGGCGCTCGGTTGACTCTGTAAACTCTGGTCAGAGATAAGCACCTGGCTGGAGAGCTTTTCCATTTCCTCCCAAAGCGCCCAATCAAGTAGCGCCCAATCAAGGACACCTAAATACTCCTCGCTATTCCTGTCTCCTTCTCCCCCGTGGAAGGCTTTCTGACTTGCGCCTTCTTTCTGTCTTTCTCTTCAAACTTAAACTCTGAATATTTTTGTTTTGCTCTAACACTTGCCTCCAAAAAGCTTCAGGTTTTTTTCCTTCCAGTGAATTGTCCTTGAAGTGAAACACAGACTCATTTAATCCCACTTGTGCAGATGTTGATATCTGCCCAGCTTTGGTAGCTAGGGGTTGTGACACGTCTGTGTGTGTTAATTAGAATGATCAAGGGGCCACAGAGCCCATAATCCTTTATAACCTGATTCAGGCAGAACGTCTTCCTTTTGAATGTGTGCCCTTATCAGTTCCTGCATAGTGGTTGTTAATACAATTACCAAATAAGATGTACTACACATTTGCCACATGCACATGTTCTCTAATAATAACCCACTTGCCTAAGGAGTTACATTTAAAACCTTTACAGATAAAAAATAATAAGTAGGCAAGTAAGAGAAGGATTTTGAGGCTGTTTGATGATTGAGATATGAATTATGCAGAAGCTGCTACAGCTAAATATCAATCAAGTTTATTTTTTGGGGAAATGGATGTAAAATCCTCTGATTGTTTGTACTCCTGTTTCTCATGCTATCCAAAAACAAACCAATGTGGCATGAACCTGATGCTTTTAAAAGAAATCTTTCGAACGGACATATTCCCCCTTTGCATATAATAAGTTCTCCCCTGAATTGTCAGTCTCTTCTTCATCACTTTCTGCTCTCAACATGGGCAGGTGAAATCTTTGAAAATGCTGAATCAGCAGTGGCTCTGATTGGCTGGCTGGATACTTTGTCTTGCGTGTGACCTTGCCACTCCTCTGATGTCCATAACAAATTGCCCCAGGGTGTCAGCATGATCATGCCGTGGCAACACAGCACAGGAATAACAACATGCTCAACCATGCTGCATTTTGTGTGTGGGTGTGTTTGTGTGTGTTGTTACTGCAGCTCCACACATTTTAATTACAGTGCTGAGTGTCTCTCTTCTCTGGAAAATCAAACATGGTCCTGCACATTTCAATTTATGCCTGTGCGACCCAATAAACAGATTCATAACACCTTCTGCATGTGTAAACATTTCTGTGTCAAATAACAATAATTAATTACTCAATAGCCTACACACGCTTACATTTTTGCTTTCATGTGGCTGTAGGAACAGTTTTAAATGAAAGGTGTGTGCACATTCATTATTGCCTCCTCACCCCCCAGTACAGTAGTCAATGGCTTCAGTTATTCATGTGTTTAAATGTGATTCATTGAGTACAATTGGCCTATTGGTCAAGCTGTAAGTGGCTGTGTCATCCACAAGTGCTGCAGGGGTTGTAATTCCCTCTCTGTTCAATACACACACACACTCTGCGCTTGATGAACAAGCTAGTCCGGGCGATTTGCTGCAGAAGCAGGATTTTATAGTGTTTGTGTGTGTGTCTCTGTGTGTGTATGTACATGTGCAAGTGCAGACACATTTAGTAGTTAACTGAAGTGCACGTGAGAACAATTTCACATCCAAACATCATTGATTCAATCTCTCTCTGTGTTTTGTATCATTAATTAACCCACAATTTAAAAGTGCTTACACATACAATAGTGTGGCATCAGTCCAGATGAGTCTTTTTCATAGTCAGGGTCACTCACATGGACCCCAGAAGCCCCTCACACTCTGAGCCCAGCATGATAGATGAGGGCTCTTATTGTTGAGCCAGGCTAGCAGTCCCCCCGGCCCCCAACATACAGTATGAGCCGCATATACAGGATGCTGTCGCAGCATTGCATTGGCACACGCTATCATAAAGTTCGATTTTACAGTGCTTCATTAATATGTATTGGAAATTATTTTCCACTTTGTTAAGGCAAAGTCTTGCTTCCCTGAAGGTTAGGTCCAGTGGGAGTGTGCGCACGTGTGTGTACAGTTTGAGCGGTGCCAAATACATCACAAGTGTACTAATCAATGTACCATGGGTATTCAAATCTTGCTCAGCAAAAACATAAAGTGAGTAATGCTTCTTGCTGCTCAATAATATGTTGTACAGGTTGTGTTCTCCATTGTTGGAGATTCAAAAAGTTTGGTAATTACATTAGCATGACCTCATGATTGATATTTCAGGGGAATCTGCTGATTCATAAAAGATCATTTCACGGCCTATGATGCAAATTGGATGTTTTGATCAAATGTTTTACCCCATTCCAACCATTGACGCATGAACAAATGCTTGAATAGACCCCATTCTTGACCCTATCGACTAACTAGCAGCCTGTTGCTGATACTCCTGCTTATTCAGATTTTGATAGCCGATACCAGTCCACAGTCCGCAGCTCTTTGGTCCGATCGGGATGTGAAGCGGCGCCCCTTTGGTCCAAAGTCCAATGTACTGAACCACTGCCTATATAAAGCATCAAGTTATTTTTATTTGCACTACAATATTCTCAAATGTTTCCCAATAACCGCCAAACCACATCTATTTTGCCATACAGTATTGTATTTCTAATAACATGGCTCTCTTCTAATAATACTCTATTGGCGCATTTCCACTGCAGCGCGAAGCACGGTTTAAGCGTGCCGTGCCAAACCCGGCCCATTTTTTGTTGCGTTTCCACTAGGGGTAGTTCCGGCTAACAGGTACTGTTTCACAGTTTTTCTGGCTCTCCAAAATCCAGGTTCCTTCCGGGCCAACAACTGGTCTGAATATGTTAAACTAGTGAGAGAATCGCTGGCAAGGGGGCTACAACTACAACAACATGAACATATTTTACCGTGATTTAATTGTAATACACGTTTCTAAATGATGCCGAAGTAACAACATACTGATACCGGTTAGTAAAAACCATGAATTAATGCTTTGACAAGTCTGCAGACAGACGGCAGGCGAAAAGCTTTTAAATGCGTGTTTTCTGAATGGAGATCGGCTAAGCTAACGTTGTATATGCTCCGACCGTCCACACTCACAACAACGGCCTACAGACATAAATAAACCAGCGACTGTATTCTCCATGACACAGGCAGTCTGTGGTTTGTACTTGTTTAACTTTTGTCTAGTTTCTGAACAGATATGAGGAGCTGTGAGCTCTGAGTGCTAACAGCTAACGGCTGATGTTGTTTTTGTGTTTCGCATTGAAAATGACGTCACGGCTCCGCCTACACTGCGTTACTATAGTTACTACCCCAGTTCCTAAACTGTAATGCAAACGCAACATAAAGTGAGCCTGGCCTACCAAGGCCTAACTATACCGTACTAAGCCGTGCGAGGCCCTGCAGTGGAAATGCGCCATTAGATGCTGACCCAGAGCTCCCCGGTCTTCTTAATTCCTCTCTGATTAGTGCTAATGTGCGCTGGGCATTGTTTCATAATGGGGCATATTAATATTGGCCGCCATGGCACAAAGCGGGTCTCATTGGGGAGCTGGTGACACCCGGGGCTGATTTGATTAAACCCAGAATATCCCATTCTAAAGCTGCTCATTACACTGGGTAACCAGGGACCCAACGACAAGACCACTTAGCATATATAATCGCCAGGTAGCGGGAGATTTGGGTTAAGATTAAAGAGAGGATTGGGGGGCATGGGATAGCTGTAAAGAGATAAAAACTTCTCCATAAAAGTTTTCATCAGAACATTGTAAACATATCTGAAGTTTAGCAGCTATGAATGTCATTTTTCATCTTTACATATAGTTTGCCCTGCAGGTATTATAGACCTCTTGTTGATGAAATGTCAAGTGTAATTTTAATGTGGCGCATGTTTAAAATATGGGCCTTGGATGGATTAATAGAGACCCACCCCCAAATTGCAGTTTTCACTCCCCGGAGCAAATGAAAGCACAGCAACCTGCATTAGTATTATGAATATACTCCCAGATGTCTGAGATTAATCCTCAGAAAATGGCACTTAATTTTTCAAAAGAGCGAGAAATGTTGGCCTCTTTTTAAATTGAAAATATCTTAATGAAAGATTTTTACTGCAAAAGGCATCGCACACATTTACACTCCCCCTATGCAGGGGCTCATACATTGAGAAGACGATCTACATCTTTTAGAAATAAGAGATTTAAATGGAGGTGTCAGCACCGGGAAGATTGATAGGTCTCAGTTAATGTGTTTTTTCTCACTCCGTAGGAATTAACTCCTCTTCTCAACGCTGGCTCACCCGGGACGGCAGAGTAATGAACCCTAAAAGCAAAGTGCTGAGCATGTTTATCTTTTTTCCAAATGTCTCTGCTGCCACAAACCCAAATTCCTTGACTCCACCCATGACTTATTGAGGGGCTCAAAGCTCAAAGCCAATTTCACAAACAGTCCTCCATCTCCTATTTACAAATAGGTGTGTGCATTGAAGGGAACAAGAGGGCTTAAGTGTATACAGGTTCAAATTCGGTGTGTGTGTGTGTGTGTGTGTGTGTGTGTGTGTGTGTGTGTGTGTGTGTGTGTGTGTGTGCAGCAGTCCTGTGGAGGGTGTATATTATACAGTATGTGCACCTGGCGAGCTTTACTCACCTTACATAAAACAGAGGAGAAAATGAGGTGTTTTTTTTTTATCATTGAATCATGTTTCCATTCTCAACTTACTGAACCGTCTCTAGAGCTTTGAAATGGCCCAAAAGCGTGTTTACTTTTTCTGGGATGATTTATGGTTTCTATAGATGTTTTGCACAATTGCATATCCACTGAAACATTTATATTTTAGCCCAAAAACAAAACAGCAGCAGAGCATATACACCTTGTTTCAGCACATACAGGAAAGAAAATCTGCTCACTAATGAATCCAACCTTTCTGATTGTTTGGACACTGAGGATCAGTGTGGAGAGCACTTTTACTGTTTATCCTTGAACAGATTTCATTGTTTCTTCCCAGTCGACTGCTGTTGTGACTATTTGTGGTACAGCTTACAGTGCTGTTATCACAGAAGGAGCCTAATATAGCAAGCTATTATATCTTAATTGATGCCTAAAGATAACATTGTGTGTACTCAGAGAATGTTTATTTCCAATGATATGCACATTTTACAGAATTCCCAACTTCCCAAATCCATTAGTTTGCATTCAAATTCATTCTTATGTCTGAGTCCATACACATATGATTTCTGGATGAAACCCAGAGCCCAGTGAGACCTCTGCTCCTGATCTCTGCAGAAGATGGGTCCTGTTATAGTCTACACATCCCCACCAGGCAGCGCCTGGCTGGGCTTTTGTCTTCTGTGTCCTGCCTGGATATGGTCCTCTGCTTTCTAGCTGTTTTTTCTCTCTTAGCTTGACATCCGTGACAATTACTTCAGGCCTAGGGGAGATAATGCAAAGGACATGTGCAAGGGCACAAATGAAATTAGAATATAAAGACTCAAACTCTGCATAATGTTAGAAATTAAAATCAATGTTTTTAATGTCATAAAGTACCTTAAACATACCGTCAGTTTAAATGCTGTTTTATACTGAAAAACCAGAAGTTCTTGTGCACAACCAGTTGTTAAGCTTTTATTCTGAAAATCCTTCATCTCCGGTTAGCATTTAGCAGAGGTGGGACCAAGTCATTGTTTTGCAAGTCCGAGTCAAGTCTCAAGTCTTTGCGCTCAAGTCTGAGTCAAGTCTCAAGTCTTTGCGCTCAAGTCCGAGTCAAGTCTCAAGTCAGGATGGGCAAGTTCAAGTCAAGTCCAAGTCCTAAACTTTGACAAAACGAGTCTTAAGCAAGTCCTTATGTGCTTTTCAACAAATGTAATAACATCGATCAACAGAATAATACTTAATAATCAAACTGCTCTTTATGAGTCACATTAATAATTTAATAATCCATTTTCTCACTGCTGGTAAAGTAACGTGTTTTTTTCTAATTTAAGAGGGAACAGTAAGTTAAGGCTACGGTGACGGTTTGATTCAGAAGGAGTTTAATGTATAAGATCCCTGATGTTGAGGTGACCAGAATGTTTATTTCCACTGTGTACGACATGTTATAAGGGACCCACAATCTATCTCCATGCAAGGGATAATGTGCAGCGAGGCGGTCTCTATGGGGAAAAGAACACCTGAATCTAAGTCCCTCTGTAGGTGGTACTTTAACTATATTTTGATGCTAATACTTTTGCACTTTTACTTGTAGCATATTGAATGCAGGACTTTTTATTGTAACTGAGTATTCCTACACTCTGGTGCTTTACTCAAGTACAAGATCTGAACTTCTCCCACCTCTGACAATAAATCCTGAGTGGTTACCAACATCTCTGAAGGTTATTTTCATTTTTACAAATCCTGCACTCAGCTTTGCTTTCTCCAATATCATTGAAATGCAGCCAGATGCTGCTTCTTTTTTCGGTTTTCGCTAATTTCTTGACTTGTTCCGACGCCAGTGGTGTAGCCAGGAATTATTGTGTGGGTGGGCCTGGAGAAATGTAGGTGGGCCAGGGGGAGACATTAAGTGTGGGGTCTGAGCTGAAACTTCATTAATGATTGTAATGATTTTTTTAATGCACCAATAGAACTTAAGCATAAATTAGCAGTGAAAACAAAAACATAGGCACGGCGGCCTCAGAATGTGTGTAAAACTGACATCCACATAGGGATGGCTATCGTTAAGGCTTTAACGGTACTACTACTTTTATCGATAGCGCTTACGCTTATGCTCCAGGTTCAGTACCAACCACATCATAAAGTACGCGGACGATACAGCAGTGGTGGGACTCATCAGGGACAACAACAAACAGGCCTACAGGGAGGAGGTGAAACATCTGACAGACTGGTGTAACACCAACAACCTGATCCTGAATGTCGATAAAACAAAAGAGATGATTGTCGACTTCAGGAACAAAAAGCACCCACCACTCCACATCAACGGCACAGCAAGTGAAGACTACAGGCAGCACCAAGTTCCTGGGGGTGCATATCACAAGCAGTCTGACCTGGTCCACTCACACTACATCACTATTTAAGAAGGCACAGCAGCGCCTACACTTCCTGCACAGCTCCCCCCTCCCATCCTCACCACGTTCTACAGAGGAACCACAGAGAGCGTGCTGACCAGCGGCATCTCCATCTGGTCGAGAGACTGCAACGCCAAAGACTGGAAGTCTCTGCAGAGAGTGGTCAGGACAGCAGAGAAGATCATCGGAGTTTCTCTCCCTCCCATCAGAGACACCGCTCAGAAACGCTGCCTGACAAAAGCCCAGAATTTTTTGAAAGACCCCACTCGTCCTCACCATGCTCTGTTCTCCCTGCTGCCCTCCGGCAAGAGGTTCCGCAGCATTAAGAGCAGAACAGCCAGATTCTGCAATAGCTTTTTCCCCAAGCCATCAGACTGCTGAACAGCAAGCAGACCAGTAACATAAAGATTACATTACGCTGTGTAAAGGGCACATATTTGTTATATAGTATGTCTATTTTATTTATATGTATAGTAAGTCTTTATATTTTAAACGCACACTTTATCTTTAATTGTATCAGCACCACGTCACTATTATTTATTTATATGTACAATTTTAGCAAGTTTTTATATTGTCCTGTTCCTGTAAGCCAGTACAACGAAATTTCGTTTTAATAGTACACTCTGTGTCTTGTTGAAATGACAATAAAGTATGTCTATGTCTATGTCTTATCGATCCGGTCCTTTAACATTACTTTTATCGGTTCTTTTGGAGAAAAAAAGAAGGTAAACTAACTAAACAAATGTGAACAAAACTAACATTGCTTTTTATTTAAATTAAATACATAATATTTCACATCAAAAGAAACAACAATGTTTTAACAAATCATATTAAATAATGTGATGACAGAACTGTAAACAGAATAGCTGAAACTTTAACAAAATAAATAACTCAGTTTCCTCTAATCATTAACCCATGTTTGTATAATGTAGTTAACTCCGTGTGTCGCTGCTAGCAAACATAACACCTGACGTGGAAACGTTCCTCGTGGATGGGGCTACAGAGCTACTAGAAAGACAGTGGAACCCGGTGCATTCCTCCGTCTGGATGTGGAGCACTTTTGCTAAATGTTTAGACAAATTGCTCGTGTTACCGCCCTCACATGATAAACTCTTATTCCACTTTTGATAACGAGTATTGTCCACATCGACACGGCTATAGTTTAACCACACCTCGGAGCGCGTTCTCTCCGCCATCTCCTCCGTGTGTGTGTGTTGCTGCATGTTGTAGCAGCTGCGTGTGTGTAAACTGCCCCGCCCCCTCTCACACAGACGGGGGCGAGATCTCTTAAACGGAGTTGGCGACACTTAAACTGCAATGTAATGTTTGTGTAGCAATAATACATACAACATATATCGGGGGCACAGGTTGTTTATCCTTGACAGTCGCACAATGGGCACACACTGAGTGTTTTCATATTCAGCAAATGTGTACATGCTAAACTGCAGACCTCAAGATGAAATAATACTTTCATTCACTCACGGCAAAAGTTACTTTACTTACTATAAAAACTCACGGTAAAAAAATGCACTCCCTATTCCATTGTCATGAAGGTGGAATCTAACTATATCCAGAATACGTTTTATTGGATCCAGGCAAGAAAGATGTTTATTTCTGCTGTAAAGTTGGGCATTTTAACATGGGGGTCTATGGGAATTGCTCCTTTTTGCATTCATCCCCTGTCGGCCACTAGATGAACTGCAGTTTGTGGCACTTCCTTCTGGGCTTCCCGGCTCTGCGCTATGAAGCGCTGATTGGCTGTGGGTGGACCAGACGTGCATGTGGGTGGGCCCAGGCCCACCCGGGCCCACCCACAGCTACGCCGCTGTCCGACGCGCTTGTATTTCAATCCGTCTCCCCGTCTCCCCGTGGCTCTGTGTAGCTGGCCTGTACCACTACACCTGCTGTCTTTGGAGCGTCCGCCCCCCACCCTTCTTTCACATAATTGTATGATCCTAGTGTGTCCTCGTATATTATTGGCTGCATGGTGGCTCGCTCCTGCCTGCATGGATTCACAGTACGCAGCGTCCACACTACAGCTCCAAAAATAGCTTGGAGCTGGGCGTGTCTGGAGCTTGGGGATTTTATTCAAGCAACACGACCAACAACCAATCACATGAATCTCCGGCCCCCGACATACAAAGCAAAAACCCCCGGGGATTTTATGCGAGCAATATATATATAAACTCCCCAAACAGGCGAAAACCTACCAGTTCCCCCCACTGCCTCTGCCACCTCCCTCCATGCTGGTTCCTCCGGTCCTCCGGGTCTGGTCATACAAAACCGGGTGATTGCTACGGTGATAGTTAGTTTCTCCTCCGACTTTTTTTGAAATATAGAAATGAACGGCGGGATATCTCTCCCAGCTTAGACGCGGTTTGATTGGCTGGCGCTTCAGCTGTCAGATTTTGGGAAACGGGATTTGATTGGCTGGCGCTGGCTACTCCGGCGTCCAGGCGACCAGAAGTTGAACAATGTTCAACTTCTGGTCGCCTGGGTCGCCTGAGACGCCTCGCTCTGCTACCCACAATTCAGTTCGGCGAAAAAGCGCGGCTACGTGACGTCACCCCATTGAAAGTGAATGGGCAGCTTGGAGCTGCTTGGAGCTGCTTGGAGCTTTCGACGCTGTAGTGTAGACGGGCCGTAGAGTGGCTGAAGATTCTGCTCTCCCCGACGGGAGTCTGCTCTTCTAGCGGCATCTCGCGATCGGCGTGTTGGAGACCTCTGAATTAAATGATCAAGTCACCTCAAGTCAGAAGGCTCAAGTCCAAGTCAAGTCCCGAGTCATTGGTGTTCAAGTCCAAGTCGAGTCACAAGTGTTTTGTGATTTTGTCAAGTCGAGTCCAAAGTCATCAAATTGGTGACTCGAGTCTGACTCGAGTCCAAGTCATGTGACTCGAGTCCACACCTCTGGCATTTAGCATGAGGCTAAAATACCATTTACTATAGAGATGAATTTAGCAGCGATATGATATGATGTTGCACACCGAAACCTACTGATTTCAACACTACAACTATAGACGTCGAGATATTATTATTGTTGAATATTGAATGAAGGTTGAGGAAAAATTGAAGTAACTTGAAAGTTTGAAGTGAAAGTTTGATACAGCGTATTTTTGGTATATTCATCTTAATGTCCCCTGATATATAAGAAGTGTGTTTTTATATATTCATGTGTGTATGCATTGCAGGAGCCATAAGGCTGTATAATAACTGCTCAATTATACTGGTGTTTGTGTTTTATATTGATTTCTCTGTTTTATTCTTTCATAAATGTGAGGACTAAAATTGCTCCAAACAGTGTGGGGTGCAGTTGTGCAGGACAGGAGACTAGATGGGGGAGGGGAGCAGAGAGGGAAGTCGGAAGAATGTGTGTGTGTGAAAGAATGAGACAGCGAACACCAGATGTGGTTGCTTCAAACTAAGGGACGGTTTCCGGATCATCTCGGCTGGCGCGTTCTGATTCGCTAAGAGACGCCATCTTTTTACATCTCCCAATGAGATAACCTGACTCAGCTCCTCCTGTTTTGTTTTTGGCATGTAAGCCTGTTCTGTCTCTGGTTCGTTCTCTTTCCTCCTGCCGTCAAGACCGATGATGTTCTCCCGGCATTTGGACCAGAGCAGGGGGTGGGCCTACCCCTTTGAGAAGTGTATTTGTATTATTACCGTTTATCATTAAAACAGATGATTGTTTAACCCTGTATCTGGTGCTTTGAATTCCTTCCTTTATGATTTTACAAGATGCTCACCAAACGAACACGCGGAGCCGAGGTGGGTTTTAAAACCACTCGACTCCAACAAGGTACAGTTTATTTGAGTTTATTGTTTACAGATGTGGGTAACATGTGACAACATTCGGAACGACCGGAAACCAAACTGCCATGAAGTATTTCCTGTATTTTTGGAGTATTGATTACAGCGTTTAGAATGTGTTAAATGAAAAGTCATGAAGAGTTGCTAACAAGTCAAGGTGCTCAGCATTATCCAACCATCCATTAAAATCATTTAATTTGCCCATTGAATATTTTTTCTTCTAACTAGATAACTATCCATCAGTGTGTGTCAGATATTGGACGGTGGGTAATGAATAGCTACTACAGGTAACCATAAATAATGCAACGCACCTTATCAGGGGTGGAGGTCAATCTAAATGCCTGCTGTATAACCCAACTGATTGATCCTCTGCTTAGAGGCTCTGCATGCCTGTCCAATGTTTAGCTAACACATCTAATAATGTACGAATACATTTAAATTGGCACTATTTCAGCAAGGTCTTGCTTTGGTGGTTTTTATATACCTTCACAAATTCTACAGTAAAATTATTTTGAATTTGAAGCTAACTGCTATCACTGTTGCTGCTCCAACCAATGGCATTCATGGATTTGAGATTCAAAGGTTTAAGGGTTTTATTGTCATATGCAGAGTAGCTACAGTGTGGATATGGCAATGAAAAGTCCCAGGCTCCTCCAACAATGTGCCATAATATATATAAGACATAAAACAAGAAAACAACAACAAAAAACAAGAAAATAGTGCAAGATTATCTTGCAAGACCAATGTTCAAGTAATGCAGATGTAGTGAACTAAATACAATGAGAAAATACATTAAAGGAATGGTATGCTCATGTATTATCTCTTCAATTTACACACGGCATCTATTGCACGTCTGTCCGTCCTGGGAGAGGGATCCCTCTGTTGCTCTCCCTGAGGTTTCTCCCATGTTCCCTTTAAACTGTGGGTTTTCTTCGGAAGTTTTTCCTTGTACGATGTGAGGGTCTTAGGACAGAGGGTGTCGTATTGTCATACTGATATGTATGGATGAATTCCCCCATCCAATCTCTTCACATTGGTCAAAACTTCTTCCTCTGCTGACGAGTCCGAACTGAAATACTCCGCCATGTTTCCGTGTGTTGACAAAGTGAACGCATGGATGACGTCACGACCATCACGTGACTACTGAAAATGGCAAAAATGGCGGCGGCCAGACGGAATATACAGGTTTTGATAAAAAAGAGCTATAAAATCATTATTTACCGGGGAATATCGCTGATTTCTTCAGGGTATGGTTTAAACATAATGTTTCACTAAATACTGAAGTTTTGATTAATTATCTAATGAGTGGACCATTCCTTTAAGCTAAATGTGCAGAGAATGTTGTAAGTAAATGCAGGAGTCTTTACATTGAAATAAGATCTAGTTATATCTCACACAGGCTCCGCCCTCTACTGGACTCTACTGCCCTTGACCTCACTATGCGAGCGTTCACCTACTGATAAATCTATAAACGTAGCGGGCCTACCTGAGTGCACGCGCAGACCCACAGTATAAGGCGGCCTCGCCTCCTGCCGTCATTCTTTTCTCTTCAGTGAGCAGGATAACAACTGAGCAGTAAACGGAAGAGAGAAGAAGAAGAAGTAAAATGGACTCACCAATCCTAGAGCACCGACCCTGTCCTTCGTGCACCGGCCTGATTGCAGGTGCCGATCCCCACCGCCTCTGTTTTGAGTGCCTGGGGCCTGAACACGCCGTGGACGGCCTGGCCCAGTCTCTCTCGTGTAACGCCTGCCGCATGCTGCCACGTCTTGGCCGCCGGCATTGTCTGGAGCATTTCCATGCTTACTACGTGTCGCCAGAGGAAGAAGAGGACCACGTGGACCTCGAGGTGGTGGAGATGGGGGAACAGGAGGCGGATGAGGAGGTGCCATTTGTTTTCGCCATCCCGGCGTGGGGAAGACGACGAGGGTTCCTCGATGTCGGGGGCTTCCGGCTCCGGCGTCCAGCACAGGTCAGGACTTCCCGTCGGTGATGGCCATCGCTGCGGGACATGTGGGGCTACCGCTCCCCCCGCCACTTGCGCCGGTGAGCCGCCTCCGTCAGGGGTTATACGGCCCGGCTTCTCGGGCGCAGCCGGCCTTCGTGTCGCCCCCGTTGCCAGATATCTGGCAGTGTGTGGAGGCGACGTGGCGGGTGACTATCCCCCCTCAGTGGTGGGCAACCTCTGGTACTGGGGGTCCCCAGTTGGACATGTCTGGCTCCTTCTCATCGTGTGTCCTCCCTTCATAAAGTTTTATCTCTTGGACATGTCTGGCTCCTTCTCATCGTCTGTGCTTGCTGGGGCAACACAGGACTGGTGGGGGGGGGGGGGGCGGGCTGTGGGTCAGTAGGTATCTGACCCCCCCCACCCCCTGGACATAATGCACTTATGGTTTCCCATGCTCCTTAGGGACCTGAGAAACATGATGCGCAGTGAGCCCCATACAGGGCTGGAGGGCTCCCCCTGCCAGCCTAAGGACTATTTTCTCCATGTACACCCTTCACGAGGTAAGATAAGATAAGATAAGATAAGATAAGATAAGACTTTATTCATCCCGAAGGAAATTGTTGTGCCAGAGTAACAGTAACAGTAACAAAATACAACAAACACAATAAACACAGCAGAAAAAGAGCAATCAAACATCCACCGACAACATGAAACATAGAAACATAGATGGTCACACAATCAATGCAATCATTATTAGCAGTATTCAGTAGTTTTCAGTAGTTAGTAGTGCAAAAATTAAAACGTAGTGGCAGTTACGTAATTGCACATTATCATAGCATTATTAATAATAATACTAATACTAATAATAATAATAATATAATATAATATTGCACATAGTTATGTATAGCAGCGAGTGTAATTGCAATGATGGTAATTATATTGATATATTGCACATAGTGTTGGTGTGGAAGTTCTCAGTGCCCTTTACTTAGGAGAGTTAAAAAGTTTGATGGCCACTGGGAGGAAAGACCTCCTGTGGCGCTGTGTGGTGGTTATCGGTGATCTCAGTCTGTGGCTGAAAGTGCTCCGGTAGGAAACCAGCGTGGCATGCAGGGGGTGAGACCCATTGTCCAGAATGCCGAGGAGTTTCCTCAGCATTCTCCCCTCCGACACCACTGCCAACGACTCCTGGTCCACTCCCAGGACAGAGCCTGCTCTCCTGATGAGCTTGTTGAGTCTGTTGGCATCAGCTGTCTTCACCCCGCTGCCCCAACACACCACAGCAAAGAAGATCACACTGGAGACCACCGAGTCATAAAACATCTGCAACATAGTGCTGAAGACGTTGAAGGACCTGAGTCTCCTGAGGAAATACAGGCGACTCTGGCCCTTCTTATATAGGGCGTCAGTGTTTTTACTCCAGTCCAGTTTATTGTCTATGTGGACACCCAGGAACGTGTAGCTGTCCACAATGTCCACATCCATGCCCACGATGGTAATTGGGCTTGGGGCGGTACTCCGCTTCCTGAAGTCAACCACTAGCTCCTTGGTTTTTGTGACGTTGAGCTGCAGATGGTTCTGACCGCACCACTCCACAAAACTGTCCACCACACTCCTGTCCTCAGCTTCCTGGTCTCTGCTGATACAGCCCACAATGGCAGAGTCATCTGAGAACTTCTGCAGATGGCGGGACTGTGAGCAGTGTCTGAAATCTGATGTATAGACTGTGAACAGGAAGGGAGAGAGGACCGTGCCCTGAGGAGCGCCCGTGCTGCTCAATATAATGTCAGAGGTGTTATTCTGTAGCTTCACATACTGTGGCCGAGCTGTGAGATAGTTGGTTATCCAGCTCACCAGTGGAGCATCCACCTGCATGTCCAGTAGCTTCCTGCTGAGCAGGGCAGGTCTGATGGTATTGAAAGCACTGGAAAAGTCAAAGAACATGACTCTCACAGTGCTGCCTGCCTTCTCAAGGTGTGTGTGTACTCTGTGCAGCAGGAAGATGATGGCGTCCTCCACTCCAATACGAGGCTGATATGCAAACTGCAGGGGGTCTAGTGATGGTGCGACCACTGTACGGAGGTGTTTAAGGACCAGCCTCTCCAGCGACTTCATGGCATGTGATGTCAAAGCCACCGGTCTGTAGTCACTGTGTGTGCGTGGATGAATCTTCTTCGGCCCAGGAACCAGGCATGTTGTCTTCCACAGGGCAGGGACGGCCATCATGTCCAGGCTCAGGTTGAAAATGTGCCGAAAAACTGCACACAGCTGAGTAGCACATCCTTTCAGCAGACTGGGGCTGAGGCCGTCAGGCCCCGCAGCCTTCCTTGAGTGTAGACGGCTGAACTCTCCCCTCACGTCCTCTGCAGTGATGGTGAGTGGGGGCACAGTGGGGCTGAGAGAGAGAGCCCTGGTCGGGGGGGGGCAAGAGGGATGAGATGGATGAGATGGGAGGAAAGGCTCCTTGGGGATCACAGGGGGTGAGTCACAGGTGGAGGAGGAGGAGGAGGAGGAGGAGCTGGAGGAGGGAGGGGTGGTAACCTCATCATCAAACCTGTTGAAAAACAGGTTTAAGTCATTGGCCTCCTGTAGATCTCCTCCCATCACCTGGTCGGTCTTGTTTCCATACCCAGTGATGGTTCTCATCCCACGCCACACTTCCCTGGTGTTGTTTTGGGCCAGTTTACTCTCCAGCTTCCTCCTGTAGCACTCCTTGCCTGTTTGTATTTCCTTCTTCAGTTGTAACTGTCACAATTCACATGTTATGTCACGTTTGTAGTTTTGTCTGTGTTGGTGTTTTTCTTGTCTTTGGGTTTCCTGTCTTATTGTGTTAAGTGTTCACCCCCATTTCCTGCCTGTCTGCTTTCTGTCTGTTTCCCTTCCTGATTACCCGATTGTGTTCACCTGTTGTCCTTGTGTTTCTCCTCCCCTGCCCGGCTGTTTCTCGTTGTCATGATTACCCCTTCTTGTATTTAGTCTTGTCTCTGTCTGTGTTCAGTGTTGGGTCATTGTTTGTTGGTGACTGAGTTCACTGGTGAGTGTTCCGTATCTCGGCATTATCCTTAAAATAAAGGGTTTCTCTTAAGTTATCTGCATTTGGGTCCTGCTTCCTTCACTCGACCGTGACAGAATGACCCAACCCGAAATGGACCCAGCAGACGATCCTTTTGAGGTGGAGCTGCAACATTTCTCTTTTCCTTTGGAATGTTGCCACGATTGGTGGAAGGAAGCGTCCAGTGTTCGGCTGAAGGAGGCCGCCCTGGTAGAGGCGCACCGGTTGGCGATGGAGAAGCCCGACTTGGTGAAATTCTTACCTGACTGGATGTTGGACTTCCTCTGGAGGTGTGATTTCCAGCCTGCTGACTACAGACGTCTCGGAGTGGTCCGTCTGGGGTCAACCCATGCTTCTGTCCCAGTTCCTGTTCCTGTTCTGGAGTCATGTGCTGGAAGTCGTCAGGCTTATGGAGGCCCGCGGAGTATTCAGGCGGCTGCTAAGAGGAGTCGTCGCAAGGCCAGACAAGGAGCACGGGCCCCAGCAGCCATGGTTCCAGTCCCAGTACGGGCCCCAGCAGCCATGGTTCCAGTCCCAGTACAGGCCCCAGCAGCCATGGTTCCAGTCCCAGTACGGGCCCCAGCAGCCATGGTTCCAGTCCCAGTACGGGCCCCAGCAGCCATGGTTCCAGTCCCAGTACGGGCCCCAGCAGCCATGGTTCCAGTCCCAGTACGGGCCCCAGCAGCCATGGTCCCAGTCCCAGTACGGGCCCCAGCAGCCATGGTTCCAGTCCCAGTACAGGCCCCAGCAGCCATGGTTCCAGCCCCAGTACAGGCTCCCGCAGCCATGTTTTCGGCTCCAAGACCGCCCCACACAGTCATGATCCAGGCTCCAGAACTGTATCATACAGCCATGTTTCCAGCTCCAGGGCCGGCCCCAGCGGCCATGGTCCAGGCTCCAAGAGCGCCCTATACAGTCATGTTTCCGACTTCAGAGCTGGATCTTATAGACAGGATTCTGGCTTCAACAGCCATGATTCTGGCTTCAATTCCGGTCCCTGCAGCCATGGTTTCAGCCCCAGTTCTGGCCCCAGCAGCCATGGTCCCGATCCCAGCTGCCACAGTCCCATCTCGGGTTCCCTCCTCTGGTTCCTCCTCGAGTCCCCTCTTTGGTTTCCCTCTCGAGTTCCCTTCTCTAGTTACTCATCTAGTCCCTCCTCTAGTCTCTCCTCTAGTCCCCTCTTTAGTCTCTGTTCGAGTCCCCTCTCTGTTTCCATCTCAAGTTCCCTCTCCAGTTCCCCCTCGAGTCCCCTCTCGAGTTCCCTCCTTTAGGCCCTCCTCTAGTCCCTCCTCGAGTCCCCTCTCTAGTTCCCCTCTCGAGTTCCCTTCTCTAGTTACTCCTCTAGTCTCTCCTCTAGTCTCTCCTCTAGTCCCCTCTGTAGTCCCTTCTCGAGTCCCCTCTCTGTTTCCATCTCCAGTTCCCTCTCGAGTTCCCTCCTTTAGTCCCTTCTCTAGTCCCTCCTCGAGTCCCCTCTCTAGTTTCCCTCTCGAGTTCCCTCTCGAGTTCCCTTCTCTAGTTACTCATCTAGTCCCTCCTCTAGTCTCTCCTCTAGTCCCCTCTTTAGTCTCTGTTCGAGTCCCCTCTCTGTTTCCATCTCAAGTTCCCTCTCCAGTTCCCCCTCGAGTCCCCTCTCGAGTTCCCTCCTTTAGGCCCTCCTCTAGTCCCTCCTCGAGTCCCCTCTCTAGTTCCCCTCTCAAGTCACCTCTCGTGTTCCCTTCTCTAGTCCCCTCTGGAGTCCCCTCTCCAGTCTCCTCTCGAGTCCCCTCTCAAGTCTCCGCTCGAGTTCCCTCTCCATTCCCAATTCAAGCCCCTACGCAAGTGTTGTTGGAGGTTCCGCTGGGGGTCCTGCCAACCCTGTGTCCTGTGCAGTTGGAGGTCCCGCCGTCTACTCCCCTGCCGGGGGTCCTGCCAACCCTATGTCCTGTCCCGTTGGAGGTCCCGCAGAAGACTCTTCTGCCGGGGGTCCTGCCAGCCCTGTGTCCTGTGCCGTTGGAGGTCCCGCAGAATACTCTCCTGCCGGGGTTCCTGCCAACCCTAGGTCCGGTCTCGTTGGAGGTCCCGCCGTCTGCTCCCCTGCCGGGGGTCCTGCCAGCTCTGTGTCCTGTGCCGTTGGAGGTCCCGCCGTCTACTCCCCTGCCGGGGGTCCTGCCAACCCTGTGTCCTGTGCCGTTGGAGGTCCCGCAGAATACTCTCCTGCCGGGGGTCCTGCCAACCCTGTGTCCTGTGCCGTTGGAGGTCCCGCAGAATACTCTCCTGCCGGGGGTCCTGCCAACCCTTTCTCCTGTCCCGTTGGAGGTCCCGCAGAAGACTCTTCTGCCGGGGGTCCTGCCAGCCCTGTGTCCTGTGCCGTTGGAGGTCCCGCAGAATACTCTCCTGCCGGGGTCCTGCCAACCCTAGGTCCGGTCTCGTTGGAGGTCCCGCCGTCTGCTCCCCTGCCGGGGGTCCTGCCAGCTCTGTGTCCTGTGCCGTTGGAGGTCCCGCCGTCTACTCCCCTGCCGGGGGTCCTGCCAACACTGTGTCCTGTCCCGTTGGAGGTCCCGCAGAAGACTCTTCTGCCGGGGGTCCTGCCAGCCCTGTGTCCTGTGCCGTTGGAGGTCCCACAGAAGACTCTTCTGCCGGGGGTCCTGCCAGCCCTGTGTCCTGTGCCGTTGGAGGTCCCGCAGAATACTCTCCTGCCGGGGGTCCTGCCAACCCTAGGTCCGGTCTCGTTGGAGGTCCCGCCGTCTGCTCCACTGCCGGGGGTCCTGCCAGCTCTGTGTCCTGTGCCGTTGGAGGTCCCGCCGTCTACTCCCCTGCCGGGGGTCCTGCCAACCCTGTGTCCGGTGCCGTTGGAGGTCCCGCAGAATACTCTACTGCCGGGGGTCCTGCCAACCCTGTGTCCTGTGCCGTTGGAGGTCCCGCAGAATACTCTCCTGCCGGGGGTCCTGCCAACCCTGTGTCCGGTGCCGTTGGAGGTCCCGCAGAATACTCTACTGCCGGGGGTCCTGCCAACCCTGTGTCCTGTGCCGTTGGAGGTCCCGCAGAATACTCTACTGCTGGGGGTCCTGCCAACCTTTTTTCCTGTCCCGTTGGAGGTCCCGCAGAATACTCTTCTGCCGGGGGTCCTGCCAACCCTATATCCCGTGCCGTTGGAGGTTCTACCGGGGGGCCCTGCCAGCCCCATGTCCATCACCGGTCTCGCCGGGGTTCCTGCCAACTCCTGGTCCTTTTCTGTGGGGGATCCTGTCGAAGCCTGTCCGACCGGCGCCGGTTTCTGTCCGGCCGACACCGGGTCCTGCCCGATCTCCGGAGCTGTCCCATCAGCGCTTTCCTGCCCAGCCTCCTGATCCTGTCCGGTCGACACCGGCTCGAGCCCGGCCCCCTGAGAGCCGCGGTCTTCGCCCTCGAGCCCGGCTCCCTGAGAGCCGCGGTCTTCGCCCTCGAGCCCTGCCCCCTGAGAGCCGCGGTCTTCGCCCTCGTGCCCGGCCCCCTGAGAGCCGCGGTCTTCGCCCTCGAGCCCGGCCCCCTGAGAGCCGCAGTCTTCGCCCTCGGGCCCGGCCCCCTGACTCTTCCTGCCGTTGCCTTCGCCCTCGGACCCGGCCCCCTGACTCTTCCTGCCGCTGCCTTCGGTCCTCCATGGTCCCCACCTTGGACTCTGTTTTGACCCCGGGCCGTCCGCCCGAGATCCCTTCCTGGTCCTCCGCTGTGTTCCTGGGCTGTCAGCCCAAGACCCGTCCTCCGGACCCCCTCCGCCCACCCTGCTTGGGGTTTTGGACTTTTGTGTTTTTGTTTTTTTAGGGACGTCTGGAATCCGTCCCTTGAGGGGGGGGTTCTGTCACAATTCACATGTTATGTCACGTTTGTGGTTTTGTCTGTGTTGGTGTTTTTCTTGTCTTTGGGTTTCCTGTCTTATTGTGTAAAGTGTTCACCCCCGTTTCCTGCCTGTCTGCTTTCTGTCTGTTTCCCTCCCTGATTACCCGATTGTGTTCACCTGTTGTCCTTGTGTTTCTCCTCCCCTGCCCGGCTGTTTCTCGTTGTCATGATTACTCCTTCTTGTATTTAGTCTTGTCTCTGTCTGTGTTCAGTGTTGGGTCATTGTTTGTTGGTGACTGAGTTCACTGGTGAGTGTTCCGTATCTCGGCATTATCCTTAAAATAAAGGTTTTCTCTTAAGTTATCTGCATTTGGGTCCTGCTTCCTTCACTCGACCGTGACAGTAACTGTGCCTTCTTCATCTCTTCCTTGTCACCACTCCTGAAAGCAGCTTTTTTTCCTGTTAAGTGACGCCTTGATGTCCTTGGTCACCCAGGGTTTATTATTGGAAAAACACTTAATTGTTCTGGCGGGGATTATATAGTCTGTGCAAAAATGAATATAGTCGGTGATGCAGTCTGTGAGTCCGTCTATATCCTCCCCATGTGCATCACAGAGGACATCCCAGTCAGTCACCTCAAAACATCCCTGTAAAGTCACCACAGCCTCCGGTGACCACGTCCGTACAGTAGTGGCAGTCACAGGTTGCCGCTGGACTAAGCGTGTCTGGGTGTGCTCTATCAGCCAAGTAAACTGCGGCCCCGGCTCCTCCACGGTCACAACCGAGTGAGGAGAGGTTGCGGTGCAGTGGCTGTTAACCAAAAAAAAAGCCGGTCAGGGGCAGTGTGATGGGTTGTTAGACGACAGGGCGTGTATCCATCAGCCTGTGTTAGATATAACGGTGGGTTACGTATTGCCTCTACTATGGGTCCTGTCTGTCCTATGCTGCTCGCTAAAGAGGGTGTAGGATGACTGGCGGGAGGCAAGGCCGCCTTATATACTGTGGGCCTGCGCGCGCACTCAGGTAGGCCCGCCCCCGGGGGCCGGCTAAATTTATAGATTTCTTCTCAGTAGGTGAACGCTCGCATAGTGAGGTCCCACCGTTATTCCCAAAGAGAATGTGTTTCTCCCAATAGCACTAAATAAGAACTGAAAGTGAAACATTCTTCCCCAAAACTCCTTTCCATATTAGTGATATTATTCTTTCATTCCACTCCTGTGGTCTGTGGACGTGCCACAGCCACCGTTAAATCCACAGGATGATCGCCAGACTCAGAGCCTCTATTTGATTATAATCCATCTCCCTCATCAAAGATCAGCCTCTCTGATTGCTCTGTGCTGTGTTTGACTAGATTAAGCCCCTTCCCTTTGTTAGAGAAGATTGTGTTAGATTTAGTGCTTCCTACTGGAGATTTATTTCAACTGCTGCACTACTAAACACGACTGTATGAGTCAAACAAAAAGGTAATGCAAGGCCTAATATATTTCTATCTTATATATCTTTATTGTATTTTAAAAAACAGATTGTATGTCTTTGCTGAAAAACTGAGTTAGCCACTACTAAGTTAATGTATTTTTCAGTTAAGTAAAGTTGCATTGCGTGATTAAAGTCCTCTAACAGCTGCCACCAGAGACACTGCCAAGTCATTAAGGCATTTCAACTCGATTAAACCAAAAACTGGGGGATCAGCTCATTCATTCTGAACATTCAGTGCGAGCCAGCTCTCCACATATGCTCCAGACCTACCAGCAAACTATGGGGAGTGACTCAGAAATGTCGATACTCTCACTGCAGGGCTTCTCTCTCACCCAATATGGCTACATGTGCTGGTCATTATCGTGGTTAGAATAGGAATTAGTTACAAACCTCTTTACAATGTTTTGTGAAAAGAGAATTCATCACTTGTCACAATGGGAGAACTTATTTGTCACTTTTTGAGCTGTGGAATGAAATGCGCTGCTTTACTTTTGACTCACAGTAGGATAATCAATGTTTTAGAGCAGCATCATTATTGAACCGTGCTTGTATTTCACATTTATTTTGTTCTCTGGGACTGTAATAATGCCGCCCTCACAGCACAATTGTATGTAAGACCATTATGCCTCACTATGACAGAGCATATTACTTTAGTCAGAATAATAATAATAATATATTTTATTTCTATAGCGCTAGTAAGTCTTTAGAGAGTTTGGCAGGCGGATAACTACTCTACACTAAACAGTAACATTTGCTTGGCAAGCAGCATCCAGAACTTCTGTCCTTCAAGCTTTAACAGGATACAAATGTTATAGTAATTTACATTTCAAACTGACCTGCATAATGTATGTGTTAAAAAATGCAACAAAGGGCATTCACTTTAAAATAAATGCATGTTTGTGTACACACTTGTACACAGAAACCTTTAACTGTACACGTTCACACAACCATTTGACCCTGCACGTTAATGGAGTATTGAATACAATACATTCACTGTCTGCAGTATCTCTTGCAAATCCTGTAAATGTAAATTTGTTCCCTGATGTAGGACGTGGAGTTTCATGTTCCATCATGTTTTACACAAAAGTAATTGTAATTGTTAATAATCTACACGGACATTCTTGATTCATTTAACAAGCATGTACAGTGTCCAACTGGAAAGTGAAATAGTATATTAAAATTATTTGGTAATTAAAGTAGGAATTATTATCTTGTAAACCTCCCTCATTTATCAATGTTGGTCTTTGGAGTAACGTGATTTTATTGCAGTCCACCCCTCATTTCATCCTCTGCTCGATCAGGTGCACATCACATTGCATTTTCGAATCCTACATTAACTTCACAAATCTTTCCGTGCCCTTTCTGTTTTTGTCAAATAGTTAAGGCCACAAAGGGGGATAGAAAGCATTTAAAGCTGACCGTCCCCACCCCAGGCCTCGTCACCATGGGTGCTCGGGCTTTTAGCTGCACTGCTCCCAGACTCTGGAACTCCCTCCCCCCGCACATCCGACAGTCGGACACAATCACCTTATTCAAATCCCAATTAAAAACCCACCTGTTCAAATCTGCTTACTCACTGTAGTGCTCCCCATTATATGTTTCATTTGTGTCCACTTGACTGTCTCCTCCATGATTTCCTGTTTGTGTTTTTATCTTGTTCTGTTGCCTCTTAGCTTTTATTTTATTTATTTTTTATTTAGTTATTTTTTTATTTTAAATTGTACGGTGTCCTTGGGTGTCATGAAAGGCGCCTAAAAATAAAATGTATTATTATTATTATTATTAAAGCAAACAAATATAAGTCCCTTCCCTGATAACTTTACCATCCATCTGTTAACAGCCCACACGTGATATTTTACAGTTCCCGTTGCTGCTAAAATATGACAGCGCAAGTCATGTGAAGTCATCAAAAAGCAAGTTGCCTTTCATATGTGAATATAGAAAGGTGTTTTAGATACAATCAGGCAACATTTGCATTGATGAACTTGGACACAAATGGTAGTTTTTAGAGGTGTACTGCATATTTGTATCCACAGGCTAAGACTGCTTTTTCCTGGGTATTTCTCCCCTCATATTTGACCCCAAAGCCCCAGCAGTCACACAAAAGGATTGACTGAGATTACACTGTTCCACTGCATCAAAAACCACCTGCCTGGGGGTAAATGTGATTGGATTAAACATGGCACCTGGGGCTATTTTCCATGAAGGAAACTGGAAGCCCACAGCAATGCACCAGCAGAGAAGGTTCATAATACATATTTATACCTTTGGAACATTTACACCTTTATGCTTTTCATTCTTGTGTTGCTCCTTATCTACTCACCCCTGGCTGTGTTTCTCATTTATGTGGGCAGATTTGCCATTTGTGTATTTTTTACTATTATCATATTAATTTTTTGCTGCTCACCTTATCGAGAAAAGCTCCAGGGAATTTATGATTAAAGCAGGTGGCAAAGAAAAATAAAGTGACAGCCTTAATAGAACACTTTGGAAAGCTTTCCTGTTGCTTGATTTTTTTTAAGTTGTACTCTTTACTGTCTGATGTACCTCACTTGCATTTGTACTCCATTATGGCAATCCAACTGATTCACCTCTAAAAGATGAGATATGTTAAACAAACTAAAGAAAAACCTCCCCCCTAAATCGTGACCTATTGAGTAACTTACAACTTATTGATGAGACAAAGCTGAAGTAGTGCTTCTTTCGCTGAAATACACTACCACAAAGGTATGATTAGATCTACGTTTTCCTATCGTGAATAAATAAGCTCTAAGAAACAAGGCTCATAATGAACCCTGTTTTGAATAAATTGTAATCATACACTGATAAGATCACTGCAATTTCCTGTTGGTTCACGACCTTTAAAATGATCCCTCTCTGGGTGTAATTCCATTGCTAATTGGTGAGAGTTGAGGCAGGAGCGATTATAAACGGTGCAATTATTAGTCAAATTGCATGTAGAGCAATAAGGCATCTTCTCTGTTGCCAAGAGAACCTCCAGGCACAGTGATTTGCAGGGCTATAGCTTTTTGACTGACATCAAATCCAACAAAAGCGAACAATGCTGTAATGGCAATGGAAATCTTTGCAGCCATTATGCACCAGGGCCTCTTTTGCTTTTGTGGAGAAGACACAAAATTGCTATGTTATTATCTCACCGTTCCCCTCCTCCTCCTCTCATCAGCTCTCCTCGAAAAAGTTGTCCTAAGAGCAAGGATAAGCAGGCAGTGGAGAAATACTGATTTTTAAAATGTCTTTTGAAGAAACTTAGACAAACCTGCATCTTGGTTCAGGAGGAGTGACGCGCGTTACTACCGTGTGTATCTAACTGTATTTGGGCTGGTCTTTGAGCGATGATCCATCGGAGATTGCAGGGACCTGATCCATACGTCGCCTACACAGCCAGCCTTCCTACTATCTCTGATGTCGTTTACCTTCCTACTTGACTCTCAGCCTATCCCAATCCTCTCCCACTCCTTCTCAGCATTCACAGGGTGTTTCTCAATGTCGAGGAAGGCTGCCCCAGAGCCACTATGTCAAGGATACTACGTCATTGAGTCTCACCGAAGGACTGTTCCAAAGTCCAGGATACTTGGAATTCTACCCAGGCCGGCGTACTTCGTTGCGGGACATTTCGAGGCTGCACATGTGTAGACTCCGCGGTCTTAAAATCCCCACAATGCTTTGCGCACGGAACTATTTCCCAAATCTTGCCTCGCTTCTGAAGGAACTCACTCGGAGGTACATGTGCTACCAAGCAAGCCTCCTCGACATTGAAAAACACCCACAGTCTCTTTCCCTCACACACATCGCTATTCTCTTCATCCATTACTGCTCCCCATCATCATCATCATCCCCATCATCATCATCATCCCCATCATCATCCGTCTGTCTGTGTTCCTGACTCTTCGACTCTCATGCTGGTTTTTTTTCACTTTATACTCCCTTGATTTTGCTTGTCTGTTTCCTCCTTCCAATCCCCCCTCCTCCTTCTCTCCATCCCTTCTTCTTTTCTTGAGTCCATCCACTCCCCAAGGGACAAGTATGGCTCTGATGAACATGGAGAGCCCGGAACAAATCAGTCTATCGATCTGTCGATGTATCCCTCGCTCTGCCCCTCTGATCGTCAGCAGAAAACAAAGTGTTTATTAAGCGAAACCTTCCCAATCTCCTTCTCCCAAGCAGTCCACTATCCCCCTCACTCGTTAACGGAGAGCCTGTTTCTGGGCCCTGCATGTACACCCAGCTGAGACTTGTCCTGTCTTCCAATTACATTTCTTTAGCCATGTCCCACCTGTCAAGGTTCCTAAGTTCTGCATTTCTTCACCTTCTTTCTCACCCTGTCCACCTTTACTGCCAATTTAAAGTTGGCTTGTACTATTCCCAAAGTGAGAGCACAGACTTCGCTCTTATTTATGACAATGCACTGCAGCAAAGTACAGCCACACGGAGGAGAGTGACGTCGAGTGCTGTGTTTATCAGTCATCTTCAGTCTATAGGGCTTAAATTGGGACTGAATTTTGTACGGAAACGATTGCATTATGGGTTCTTCTGAAAGGCCTGAATTTGATTGAAATGGAAAAGCAGTGCCTTCTTGCTCCGAAAATACATAACTGCTGATGTGATTACCAAGAACCGCAGGGGAGGAAGGGAGGGCGTTCAGAGTGGTGGCAGATATGAGGGGGAAATGCAAGCAAAACGTACTGTGGTAACAGTCCAGAGGGAAGAGAACGGAAGAGGGATGGAAAAATAAAGTGGATGCATGAGAGAAAGAGACCGGGTGCGAACAAAATAAATTCCTGGATTTCTTGTATTTGGCCTCTTTGCTGGAAGTAACCTCATATCGATAGGGTATTAGCTGGAGTCAGAGGTTCTGCAGCAGAGCAACCCGCCTTCACTTTGACAGACAGACAGAATAGATCCATGCCATTCCCAGCCGCGGGGCTCCCAGGCCTCGCATAATCAATCAGCCATTAATGGAGTAAGTGGCTGTGGAAGGATATTAAATGTTAATTGCTGTAAGGTATTGATAACACCCATTGATCTGCTAGATAATTGCAATCAGTGAAAACAAAGATACATTATATGAAACTAAGCCCCTTTTACCAGAAGCCAGGGCGAAACAATGACGAGTGGACATATGGATCAGATGTGCTTTTGTTGTGCACATCTCCTCATTGTGTCCTCAAGGGAATATTTCAAATCAACCGCAGTAGTAACTATCACCTGCAATGCTAAGCTGTCTCTTATTGTTTCGAAAATTAAGATCGACAAGCTTTTTATGAATGTTTACCTTCAATCAGGTTTGTTTGATTAAGTTTCCTCCTTATTGATTCCTGTTTGAGGAGGGCAACGTTTTCATTTCTATCTTTGTCTTTTAAAGCAATTAAGAGAGACACTGAAAGGGATTTATTGTTTCAGAGTCAAGTCTTCCATAGACTGTCAGGATTCTGTCCGATGTGTAGAAATCTACAAAGGATACATATACAATTCATAAAGTTGTAATTTTCATCTATTGAAGCACCAACAATATATCTACAACAATGCCTGAATCTCAAAAACACCAATACATATTGTTCCTGTCTAAATCTGCTGCACAGAAGATGATCAAAGACACCTAGCATGAATGTAGAATCCCAGACATATGAACTTCATCATTATCAATACCAGGTACATGTACAGTGTTGGAGACATCATCATCCTTTTATCCCGCTTGCCTCCTCATCACTTCCTCCACGCTCTCTGATCGTGGATGCTGTCTGCAGTGTGTTTGCCGGGAAAGGTTGGTGTCCACAAATGACTTGTTGGGAATAGAAGCAGACAGCGGCATCAGTCAGTTCATGATAGATTAACCCCTCAGTGGAGTGTGAGGTCGATCAGAGAGCAAAACAACAATCTGCAACCTCCAGTCAGGGGAGAGAGGGGAAGGTGTGTGTGTGTGTGTGTGCGTGTGTGTGTGTGTGTGGTTGCGGCAGCTCCAGCTCCCAGGCCACCTGAGAGGAATTGGCAGGCCCTGGCCAGGCGTCGTGTCAGAATGCCTGTTGAATAATGCAGGGCCTCGGAGGCAGTTGGGCTTTCTAATACCACATGACTCTGAGACACCCAGTCTGAGATCAATAACACTTAGAAGCTGCTTTATAATGAAAGAGACACTAAAATTCCATCATCAGGCAATTAGTTGAACTCTGCCTCCCATTCTTCACCCTTCCATTTCTCTCTGGCCAGCGCACAACTCAAGGCACGTTAAGAGTAAATCATGTGGGCACAGGTTCTTCTTCTCTGGCTTTGATAAGGACATGTATTGAAGAAGTGTTTTTGCACACCAGGATTTAGGAGAGAAGGCGATTCCTCTCTGAAGGATCTTGTTTTTTCAGGCTCTATGTGAGTAAGAGAGAGAAAGGTACAGCATTGCTACAGTATACTCCTCTTTTCCCTGCCCATCTAAGGCCTATGGCACATGCATTAAATGACCTCTAAACTCTGGCTACAATGTTATACTAGTGTGAGCGGAGGTCCTTTTAAGAGTCTACACTGTAAAAAGTACAGAGTCCTGCAGTTGAAGCCATCGTTGGAAGTATGTATTGCTATGGTCTATTACAGTCTATTATTTATCTAATACCCACTCTTCCAGCACCCTGCTATGCAGTCTGTGTCAATGCATAATGACTGCATGAGCTGTGCAGACAGAAGGGCTCTCCGCTCTACTCCACCGGGAGGTCAAGGGTCAGGAAGCGATAATGCAGTGTAAATATACTGGCTTGGGATTTGGAGTTCATTAGAGGTCCATTATAGTCTTTGAGTGACATCACTCTCTCTGGGAGCAGGAAGAAAGCGGAGATGTGTGTGCTTTGTCATGAATGGCCTGCGGTGTCTCTGGGGTAGTGATTTATGATGGATGATCAAGGGCAGGGGTGTCAAACTCATTTTGGTTCCTGGGCCAAATACAGCCACATTCAAGTGGGCCGGATTATTAAAGCTATTGCATAATAACCTACAGTATACACATCGAAATGTTTCCCTATATTTTAATGTGAGGAAGTTCAAGTATATTCTGAAAACTAACAATCCATTCACAAAACAGGTATTGAACATCCAGAAATGTTGCACTGATTTCTCAAACCTGAAAAATACAATGTATGTTCTCAGTTGTCCTTACACGTTATTGTATTATAACGTGTAATATGTAATGTAACGTGTAATGGCAGTGAATATCATAATATTTGACTGAAAGGTGCTGTTAACACACAAAGCACACGATGGCCATCTCTTTTCTTCTCTTTGACAAAATACTTTACCACTGTAGGGTCCTTATACACAGTAGTCCCTGCATTGTGTCTGTATGGTTTGCTACAGCACAAACATTACAAATAGCAGTGCATTTCATTGACATTTAAAATGAATGACTGCTCTGCACTTTGCAAAGTCCCCAATACGCGAACCAGTTCTGGGATGTTTGAGATCACTGTCGGTCAAGAGTATGTTTTAAAACACATGAAATCTAAGTCTTGTATTTGAATCGAACTGCCTTTAATGCCTTAAATCTATTTTGAGTTCTGAATGGTGTGTTTCTGCAGTCACATTGCAAGTCAAACTTTAGAGCCGATCCTTCAGACTGCAGGGCCAGCACTTCTCTTGCGTAAGACTTTGCAGAGGCTATAAAGCCCTTCTCTGCCCCCGCCTCAACCCCATTATCATTCATATTCATAATCAGCATCTGTAAAACCAACTGCTGTCGCCTGCAAGTAACCAAATGTATTAGGCAAGAGCACGGAGGGTAGATTACGACTATGGAGAGTGTGCCAATATCTCATTATTCAAATTGTTCACTGTTGGTTGGTGAGAGGTAGAGGAAGAGGTGGAGAGGGAGCAGCCGGAGAGTCATGGAGTCATCCAGGGCTGCGTGGCTCTGCCGGGGATCTCTTCTCTGCGCTGTCTGGGTCCTGGAGGTCAGGCTGAGCTTCGGCCCTCTCTGTCAGTCTGCAATGATAGAATAATGGCAATGGCATAATTAACGGGCAAGAAGATTCTGCCCGGGGGACGCGCTCTGCTGCTCTATTAGAAGAGCTGGAGCCTCGGTCCGGGCTGTAATTAGGTCTCCATGGGTTCTAATTGTCCCAGAGTTTTCAGAGGTAATGGTAGCAGTATGGGAGAATGGATCTGCAATGAGGGAAGCGGAAGAACTTTCACACACGGCAGGTGTTCTCTTTTGCACCACTAGAACCAATTAAGGTTGTTATGGATAAGAAGTAGATTTGGCCAAATGTTTTTGTACAAGTCTGATGGATAGGAGCTTGAAGCAAACAAAAAAACCAAGTACGACTATTCAGTTAATCAGTTAGTGGATCAACAGAAAAATAATAATTTTGATATTTCAATGTGTATTTATCAAGCTAAATTACAATCAGTAATGTCCAATGTGAGGTTTGAGTGTTAATCTGACAAGACAGGCCATTTTAAATTGGGCTTAGAGAAGTTTTAATGAGTATTTTTTACTATATTCTGCATCGGAAAATGGAACCGTGTTATTCTTACAAATAAAATGGCTCTATTGTGTTCAAGCTTCATACCATACTGTGTGCAGTCATATTCAAAGCTGTATTCTGACTGTTTACCTCATATTCTCTATACAATGAAAGATATAATGATTGCCGCTTTCCGGAGTTCTACAATCCTGATAGTATTATTAACCCCAGAGCAATGTTTGGGTGTCTGCTAAGCCTTCAAACTCATACTGGATTCTATTAATGTTTTGTGGACACATGTATCATGCTATGCTAACACACACGTTTCATAGAATCTCTGAACATTAGAGTTGTTGAGCAGCCCCCCTGTAACCCCTCTCTCACCCTTCACATCATCTTATCTGTTTCTAGCAGCGTCATGCTCTTAACCCAACAGAAGAATATAGTCTATTGACTCTCTGATGCTTTAACAATGCCTAAGCCGGCTAGCTGAGGCTCTTCCGCCCCAAACACAGCTCTCACTGATCTTGCATTGAAAGAGATACATATTGGTTTTTCATACAGCCGCTTATACTGTGCTCAACTGGATACAGAGGAGTGCCCCGCTTCGTTCCTGTTTCTGATATATTTGAATGTTCATCACCTCAATTGATCGAGACGCTTTACTCAAGGGACAAAGATGCAGACTAAATGACTATTGACTCGCAAATGTGTGAAAAATGCATTTGTCAGACCACCAGTGCTATTGATGAGGGTGTATTAAAAAAATGTATCTGAAGAATCAATGAAGAGGAAGGAGAAAGTCCATAGCAGTGGACTACCAATGAGTCTCTGTAGCTCTGACTATATTTCCTCTTTCTCTTTCTGACTTGCTTTTGTCTCCTAGTGCTTATGTACTAACCACTGCTGGCGCATTGCAGTAAACCAGGGGAGGTAGAGTAGTAGGGTGTGTGTTGTCTGTGTGTGTGTGTGTGTGTGTGTGTGTGTGTGTGTGTGTGTGTGTGTGTGTGTGTGTGTGTGTGTGTGTGTGTGTGTGTGTCTGTGTGTGTGTGTGTGTGTGTGTGTGTGTGTGTGTGTGTGTATGTGTGTGTGTGTGTGTTTGAGAGGAGTTGCAGCATCGACAAGCATCCGTGGGTTTACTGTCTCCATAAATCCCACTTACACACTGCACACGTGCACACATGCACACGCTCCACATCCAGAGACACTGACCACTGATCAACAATAGCACTTCTAACCAGAAAGTGTCCGAATCGGCCAAGCAATTTGTTCTACTATTGTCGAAATAGGCTATAATGGTACTTAACCTGTTAAGCCTGAAGGTCCCCGCTGAGGGGGACCCTGTTTTTTTTTTCACAACACTGTGTCTCAGGGCATCTTAATATTTAAAAACCTATTAATGTGTTATACCAGATTAACGAGAAGAATCTCAGCTAACTGACAATACGAACCATTTTTACAGAAACAAAACACAAGTCTCACAAGAAGCGTTAGCATTAGCCCTTAGCTAAAACGGGCAGAAGCTACTTCCGGTGCTAACTAGCAAAAACGATATTTAAAACTTAATATTTTCTGCACAAACTACATATCATCTGAAAGCTGATACTCCACAGATTATTTTTGTTATAAGTATCATCACTGTAGGACACAAACTCACTGAGCTAGCAGCCAGAACAGAGAAGAAAACAAACAACAGTTTTAAAAACCATAACAATAATTATGTCTTACCGTTGCTGTTTTGTGATCAAAGCTCTTGTTCAAGGGAATAAAAACGCTGTTTAAGGTTAATCCAATGTCTCTTAGTCACTTTAGAATTGTTCCTGATAATCCATCATTACATTCATGGCAGCAGAGTAGGTATAAAGTTTCGCAGTCCCGAGCTAATGCTGTCTCACGTGCTGTTTACGCAAACCTCTCTCTACTTGACGTAAGTGTTTAGCGGGACTTACTAACTGTCACTCGATTCTATTGGCTCTAACGGTTCAGAAAAGGTGTCAATCACCCAAATTGACCAATGGGTTCCAAAGATATGATCCTGCGTAGTATAAACTACGCCCGCTCCGGCTCCATTACGCATTATGCAGCCAGAAGGGAGAGCTTCAACACAGAGCAGGTGCTAGAGATGCTAGCTGATGATAGCTATGATCATACCAGATGACTCTTCGTCAGATGATGAAGATCTCCTCCAGCCCGACCTGGATCCGGACAGTAGTGACTCGGATGTTGAACTTCCACCACGGGAAAGGTATGTAATCTCTCTGTTTTTAAATATTACTTATGTGTTTGGTGGAACTGCGTCACAGTGCTACTGTAGCTTAGCCAAGAAGCTACAGGAATGATTAGGCGAAATGCTAAATAGTGTTACTTGTCTTTTTGGAGTTACATTTTCTAAATGAATGGCCAGTGAATGAATATATATATGTGTTTACTTATTTATTTGGTGTAATATTATTCATTTATTGTCCAATATTATCATTTTTATATATTACTTTTGTGTTTGGTGGAACTGCATCACAGTGTTAGCTTAGCCAAGAAGCTACAGGAATGATTAGGCAAAATGCTAAATGGTGTTACTTGTCTTTTTGGAGTTACATTTTCTAAATGAATGGCCAGTGAATGAATATACATGTGTTTACTTATTTATTTGGTGTAATATTATTCATTTATAGTCCAATATTATCCTATAAGTATAAGCCAGTGAATTAATCTAATCTCTTTGTTTTTCCACATTTGTTAGATGAGGTGTGACCCCAGCAGGACAAAGCCACACACCCAGAAGACTTTCAGGGAGCAGCTTGCTGCAGAATTGTTGGAGTTTGCTGAAGGCCCTACACCTCCACCACCTCCACCACTCACATGCATGCCCGAGTATTATGGGGAAGATGTCACCAAGGTCAGGAAGAACTGCAGGAGGTGCCTAGATGCTGGACTCAAAAGGGTGAAGACACCTGTGTACTGAAGGAAGTGCCAGGTCCCTCTGTGCTTCACTGTCAAAAAGAACTGTTTCAGGGAGTGGCACGACCTAAATACTGGAACATTCAGGTAGGTATAAAGTTCAGGTAGGTATAACATGTTGCGAGTGTTTATTTAAAAAAAAAATACTTGTTGTTTTTATATACCTAGTGTGATTTTATTGTATAGTGTGTTGGTAAAATATTTGTTGTTTTTACAAACCTACAGTGTGGTTTTATTGTATAGTACGTTGGTAAAATGTTTGTTTTTACATGCCTATAGTGTGTTGGTAAAATGTTTGAAATAAATCTGCCCCAGTTGGAGTCAAATGTTACCTATGTTTCCGTTTTTTTTATTGTGCAAGTACACCTACGCACAATGACCTACAGTGTAGTTTTATTGTATAGTGCGTTGGTACAGTTACATACACACACAGCTACACTTACACATACACACCTACACATACCCACACAGCTACACTTACATACCCACACAGCTACACTTACACACACTTACACACACTACACACACACACACACACACACACACACACACACACACACACACACACACACACACACACACACACACACACACACACACACACACACACACACACACACACACACACACACACACACACACACACACACACACACACACACACAACTACACTTACACACACACAAATATTTGTAACATTTTTTTAAGAAATATTTTTATTTTTTTTAATATTTTTTATATATAAATATAAATTAGATTTATTTATTGAAAAAAAAATCTTTTAAATTAAAACTATAGGCTCCACTTCCATGTATGATCAATGTGACAAGGCAGTTCTTGCACTTGACATTTTAAATAAATTGCAATTTACGTATAAAACCATTTTTTATTTATTTTTTATTTAGTACAAAGACAATCTCTATTTATTCAACATATATAATGAATGTGAGTATTAGGTCAACGTCATGTATTTTGGTGTCTGCAAAAGTAAGTGACAGCACTTCCACCTTTTCTGTAGAATGACCCACTTAGCATCAGTCAGATGCCCTAGAGACCCCTACTATACATTTCCAACATTAAATGTCAAATGTTTGGGGTACATCACCAGGTTCACAACAAGACTATGAGCTGGCAACTAATGAATACAATAATATGGATTAGTTTGTCCTAAAAAAATGTATACATTGCTTCGTCTTGTATCTGGCTGTGGCCCTAACACTGAATGAGTTAGGAAACCTTTTCCTTTGCATCTCATGAAGCTTAAATCTGCATGATATCAAAACTGACATCTTAATATACTCACAATCTTGACAGCATATGGATGCCTATTTCGTTTCACTTTCTTTTTCTATGTCTACCTTGTGGATAATCCTCATGTTTGTAATATTTGAATTTGCAAGTCTTGTTTGAATTGTGGGCCAATCAGCGCTGCAGTCATCCGTACAGAAGTGTTAGCTGTCCGGGAGCTAGCTGTACAGTTTGATGGTTGTGTTTGCTGTAGGATTTTAACATCCTCATTTCATGACTGGCTGGACTTTATAGAGGAGATGATGAAAGGTGCAACAGTCCACACCATCTCGTATATCATGTCCTCTTCACACACTTGCTCAGCGTCAGTCTATATCCCCCCGCCCTCTCTCTCTCTCTCTCTCCACATTTTATCTCCACCCATAAACTGGAATATCTTCCAACTAATGCTCTGTCAAGATCATTAGTGAGTAATGGACAGCTATTGATGTATGTCATCATTCACTGGTAGAATGTGTGTATGCTTCTGGACTGAAGCGAGTCCCAGTCGAATTGGAGCAGCTCTGAAAAGGTACAGAGTGACCTTTGACATTTGAAAGCAGAAAACACAGGAGGCTGGAATGATGATGGACCTAGATGAGAGGAAATTACTTTGGGATGGGTCTGATTTAGTTTGGCCTTTATTGCCATGGAGGAAAATGATGGAAAATAAATGGTTTGGGTAATTTGTTTGCAGTTCTTTGAAGTAATATTGATAGCATTGGTTACTATGGAGAAGCCCAGAATGTGATGCCAGAGGTGAACAGGAAAAGCCCCATCGATGTCCAATAAAGGGCTTTGATAATATATGCATGTTTCATTTGTGTCATTCAAAATGTCTTGTATCTTAAGCTCTTTCATTTTAAATGTAGCTTTTTTTGGGTGTATGTGCAAATGTTTCCAAAAGCGCATGGAGCTGGGGTTTGCCATATCCGCTGTTGTGATTCTCTATCTGAACAGGGAATAAGGGTGAAGGGTTTCAAGTGTAAAATCCAGGTCAAGGGGACTTCTGAAACATAATTAGGGGACAAAGAGAGAGACTTGAACCTGTTCCTGCTTATCTCAAAGGTGGGTAGGTGAGTGTTTTGGGGTTAAGGTCAAGACGCATCACTTCCTTACAGAGGAGGGATTGTGTGTGTATGAGTGTGTACACGCATGTTTGCGCATGAGACCCGCGTCCGTGCGTGTAACTGTTTGTGACACCTTGACAGCAAACAAAACTTGTCCCAGCGATGAATGGGATTGTAAATATTGAGCCAGGCCAAAACAGCTCCCTGGAGACCATTCATGTTTGTGTGAGATCAGCAGAAAAAAGCTCTTATCAGGCCTATAGCGGTCCTTCCCCTCAGCGTGGGCATGGTATGTGCTTTGCATTCTAATGTCGTAATCTATTCTTCATTAAAGCTTAACGCAGCAGTTAACGCGTCCTCTGATAGCATCACACTGCGCCCTCGCAGCAACGCAGACTGGCCTGCGTGGGACTGATAAAGTTTGGAATGCAATAGAGATGGCTAAAATACGACGGAACCTCGGGATGCCGACGGAGGCGACTGCCACAGCCGGCACAGATACCCCGTCTCATTAAGAACACTGAAGTGTTCATTTTGAGGGAGAGCTCTCTATATTTCACATGGCTGGATAATTCAGAGGGGACGCTGACGTTTTGGAGGGCCCTGTCAGGAGGTGCCATGTGGTCAAAGGCGGCCGGTGCCATATGGCCCTGTTTACAGCGGGCTGCTAAGGCCATCACGAGGGCTCAAGCAGCTGATGTTTAACTGGCAATGACTTGAACCTTAAATGTGTACGTGTGTGTGTGTGTGTGTGTGTGTGTGTGTGTGTGTGTGTGTGTGTGTGTGTGTGTGTGTGTGTGTGTGTGTGCGCACTCCCACACCTACAGTCTGTTAAGTTGTCCTGCCTCACCATGACAGATGTGGCAGTGCGAGTGCCAGCTTTGCTCGGAAATACAAGACTACAAGGGACATATTCATGAAGAGCATGCCAGCACCAAGTCTCAAGTCTGCAGTTAAAATAGATAAATAAAAAGAGAACATTTAATTGGAAATGTTCATCAATCTGTTACCCATCTCGAGTGAAAGAAAAAAATTGGGAACACAAAGGGGAGTACGATGTAAATCTCAGAAAGTATGAATAATGGATTATGGCGTGGAAGAGAAAGATAATGTGGGGGAAATGAAGAGGAAAAAAGGACAGATGATTGACAATGACAAGTAAGATAATGGAGAGAGAGTAATCAAAATGCACCGGGCACCAACACATTGTGCACTGTGCAGACTGTGCTGTTAGCCTTCAGGCCGTGCAGCATTTCTGTCTGCACCACAACACCTCCAGGAGCTCAATGGCCATTCTTAGTCCAAACTGTTTTTCTAGTTATTATTTTTTCATGTCGTATGCTCCCTCTGATGCTTACTTCATTTGCATTTCATCCAACTTTCAAAAATATGGTGCCGACAAGACAAATACATGACTCTAGTAAGTCTGATCCCTCTGTCACTGTCTCTTTGTAAATGAGCTGCATCCCTCTGTTTCTGTTAAGCAAAACATTCAGAGTGTGTATTATTGCTGCCACCTCCAACATTAAGCTACTATAGCTCTAAACTCAGGGGATTGTTTCACACGCTTGCTGTCTCAATCCTAAATAACAAGTAAAGCAAATGTAACGCTGAACTGTAATGAATGGCAAACAAACCCATGGAAATGTATAAATCCTCTCTGTTTTTCTTCACATTGAGGTCTGGCTCCAGCAGCCTGATCATTTGCTACTTCTTCTCGGTGTTTTATACGTCTATATATTTGTAAATAAACATATTTATAGGAGAAAAGGTAGTGTCAAAAGGGTTCACACCAAACAAAACCTTTTTAAGTATATTTCAAATCCACTTCTTGATTTGAACGAATGAGGCAGATTTGACATGTGTTCAATGTTTTATTCGCCAGGAAGTGAATGTATTCCATAGTAAAAGATAGATCACATCTGTAAATATATAATAATATATATGTTTACTATGTTATTCAAACTGCATATTCAGCTACGTTTTGGCTTCTACCTTGTTTTTTATGTATTTTTGTAGCTTTTATGTGTTAGTTTAACTTAAAAAAACATTTAGTCTGGACCAGAAACTAAATAATCTCGGTCTTTAACTGTTCACTTGTCACTTAACACCTCAAATATATTGTTTTGAATGTAAGGCTGCGGCCCCACGAGGACGAATTCGGTCGTTTGCGTTACTGTTTAGTGTCATATAGACCAGGGTTTCCGCTAGGATTTTTTCTCGCCGGTCAAATGTCCGGGCAGAATTTATTTTACCGGACTAATTTGAAACTTACCGGTCATATTTCAATAATAATAATAATAGTTGTGTAGCAGAGTTTCCGTTAGCAGGTAATTACCGGACTATGAGCAGATATGCTTCAGTTTAAAACTCAGTTCACGGGGCTCATTTGTATATTGCAGACATTTTGACCGTCAGGTTTTGAATTTACCGGTTTTTTATAAATTTTACCAGCTAAAAACCGGTAATTACCGGCTAACGGAAACCCTGATATAGACCGTTCGGCCACACGAGGACGACCGAATACGGCACTAAACGACTGAGGAAACGACAACGGGTCCCAAGGTGGATAGAAATGCATACGCCACTCTCTGGGGGGTCAAACAGCTCTGTGTGTGCGCCCTATACGGACATTTTCAGATCACTGATAGTGATTGCGCAATAGCCCCGCCTCTCCCCACCTCTTCTGCTCACCTCCGCTTACCCCGCGCCAGTGCTGAAGTGTTTCGCCACCACCAACAACAACAATGGCGGATCGCAGAGTTGCTATCGTGCTCCGGACGCTATTGACCATGCTACAGTTGTTTGTGCAACAACATCTACAGCAATAATGATGAGGCAATAGCCCCGCCTCTCCCCACCTCTGCTGCTCACCCCCACGTCAAAGTAAACTGCACCCTGAATTCAGATTATTTATCTTTCTCTCGCGAGTGAAGTCTAATCTGACAGGACGGAGACACGCAGCTCTGCTCACCTGCAGCTCCTCCCTCTGCAGCAAAACACACACTTCAAGTCAGATCATCACCCTTAGCTATTTTAATTACCTCTCAAACTCCCTAAACTAGTTATAAATATGTTTATTTTTACAGTCGGCCGGGTCACTGATTACTGGATGAGCTGCTGCATGAGACAGACACTGACGCTGTCCGAAGAGAGGGAGGAAAAAGAGAGGCTCCGTGTATTTTATCATTATATTATATAGAGTCGTTATTCATTTGTTTTAAAGCTCAATAAATAACAAAGAAGACCTTTGACCGGCACTTTTATAATTTTGTCCGGAAGATTTCAACTTTAATACACGCTGACTGGCGAAAAACTCTGCCCGGTTCCCTCGGCCCCCACCGCGGAGAATAAACAGAAGGGCAACCATGACAACCTTCTTCTTCGCTGCTTTTGTGGAGGAAGTTACAGCGCCACTTACAGGCTCCTGCATATGTACTGCAGCTTCTCCAGCGGTTGGAGCTAAACGGAGCGGTCTCGTGTGGGCAGACACTATCCGGATAATTATTGCATGTGGACGGAAGCCGTTTGCGATTGCGTTTGCGTTAATCCTATGCGTTTAGCCGTTTTCGTCCTCGTGGGGCCGCAGCCTAAGTTGCTCAAGTGCACCTCGATAGACGTTAAAGAGAGTGTTAATCCTTCTCACACCGTGATCAGATGTACTTCATTTCAAAGTCTCTTAATTGTATCAGCTGATGGGAAGAATCCATCATGGTGTCATGTTCCCATTCAGCCTCAGTATCATTGATTAATGTATCAGAGCTGCAGCATCTCGCCGCTAAATGAGTGACAGTGTATTAGGCTCCACGCTGCAGACTTGTAGAGTGTAATTACAACTCTCACCCTGGCAGCCATCATAATGCAAACAAACACACACACGCTTTGTTTTCTGCTGGAGTAAATTGGGCTACTTTAGCTCAAGTGTCAAGTCATCTGTGGAATCCACTCTGTAAACTCAGATGTTGTGATAGAAACTCAGCTGAGGTCCAACGTGAGTGTTCTATCTTCATGTTTCAAATGGATACACAGAGCGTTTTTCAGGGCGGTTAAAGATCTTTTGGGGGGATTTGATTTGTTTCTTAAGGGGTGGCTTGACCTCTTGCCCCTGGAGACTTTATCTCTTTTTGTTTTGAAATCTAGTGCCGGGACTTTAACGCATTAATTAAGATTAATTAATTACACAAAAATTAACGCGTTAAAAAAATTAACGCATTTTAATCGCACTTATTTTTGCACAGCGGAACGTTTCTCACTGGATGAGTTTCAGGCGTACCGATTATACTGGAGCACCAACTAACGTTCATGACTTCAGCATGGGATTTCAAACAACAACAAACCACGGTGAACAATAGTCAAACATGAACGAACAAGCTGATGAGACCGCTTTGGTCGGCCCCGTGGATGGGACATTTTGTTTTAAAAAACGGACGGATGGAAGCGTCGACAAGAGCACGGTGGTGTGCAAATTATGCAAAAAATAATTTCCATATCACCGCAGCACATCAAGCCTAAAGTATCACCTAAATGCAAAGCATGTAGCAGCTAGCGTGGACGTTAGCCCGACTCCGAGTGCAAGGAACCACACCCTGACCCAACCCACACTCAACCAGATGACTGGTTTCAGGGCCAGGATAAGTAAGTCCACGTCTGAGAAAATAACCAGCTCCCTGGCTCACTGGATTGCACTCGACTGTAGACCACTTGGAGTCAAATCCATGTGAAAATTGCTTCTCACTGTTCTCAGGTCAAATATGTATATTTGATTAAAAATGCGATTCATTTCGATTAATTAATTACAAAGCCTCTAATTAGATACATTGTTTTAATCGAGTCCCGGCTCTAGAAATTACATGTTATTCTCTCAACTTTCTTACCTTGCTTACAGAAAAGAATGCAAACAAATGAATTAGTGTAGCTGTAGCCCATGTTACATACACAAGATCAATTAAAGGCAGACAAAGATTGTAGAAACAGGATGTAAAGAATGCATCTGTTGATGAATAGAATAATAAAGAGAATACTATAGTACTGAATAAATAAAAAAGTACTATAAAATGATATTAAATATGATCATAAACTCATAGTCAGTACATACAAAAACAACAGTATAACAATTATTTAGCATTTACAGTAATCACATGACTTCCCCATTGTGTTAGTGAGCCTCCACCTGTTGCTATCTTCAGGTCCCAAGCTGTGTCTCTGGCCCTGTTCCAACACCTCATACCTAATATAACATGAGTGTTGCATATAATGACTGCACACTGAGCTTGATTGAAATGAATACAGTCAACAATTTAGTGGTGTAGCACTTCTCACAAAACTGATGCATCTAAATCAGGGGTCTCCAACCTTTCTCCACCTGAGAGCTACTTTGAAAAAATGAAAGTGGCCAAGAGCTACTTGCATCGCATCGCTTACATTTATTCACATAGCACTCATCAGTTGAATTAAGCTACTTTTGTGTGAAATTGCAATACCTAAAGCTTATCTAAAATCTTAACTTCACATCAAGGTCCAAGAAAACGACAATTTCTAACATATTAATATGGACAACATAGTAAGTACTTCACTGAAGATTCACACATGTCCAAGAGCAAATTACAATGTTTTCACTTCTTAGTATGGCCCACATAGTAAATAAGTCGCCTTAATAACCACCTTGCAAGCATCTTATGGCACGTGTGTAAAATAAGTGCATTCACTCTTTTTTACAGTTCGTGAGATGACTGGCGCTGCATGGAGTCTACCATACAGGTGTATGCTGGACCCACTTAGGTTCACTAATAGAGTCATTTACATGTTCATCAGTCGGTCTTGTTCTGTATTTAGATTTCATTCATGCCAGAAAAAGCTGCTTCACAAAGGGATGTATACAGAACCAAATAAAGCAGACATGTTCAGTGCTGCTTGGTGAATGTTCTTATAGTTTTCTGGGCGTATACAAGGCTCCAGAAATGTTGTGAGTTTTGCTGAGACTTAAGCTGAACATGATTTTGGAGATTTATAACCTCCAACTCCACAGGATTGACACTGAACACTATTTTAGTTTGTATATGCTGTTGTAAATACTCCTGTTGTCTGCTGTGTTCAGACTCAAGTCCTGTGCGTGATGCCACATTCAGGACATTCAGTGTCCTTTCTTTAACAGAAGGCCGTTGCTAGAAGCTGCAGCTCGACTGCAGAAGCATTAGCTTTTTGTTTTTGAGGATGGAACAACTTCACACACGGAGGCTAGACCTATACAATTCATTTATTTTGGTTTATAAATGAATGTCAAGACATTTATGTTATTGATTTCTGAAGCACTTTCTAAATAATAAAAAGAGAGTTCATATGTATTTACTGCATGTATGCATTGATGAAAAATAAGCCATGTGCAGTAATATAGAAAATTGAGGATGCAACGCATTGGTATGAATCGAGATGCACCGTGATGCACCGGGATATCGAACCGAATCGAATCGTTGACAGGATAATCGTAATCGAATCGAATCGTGAGACCAGTGAAGATGCACAGCCCTACTGAACAGTGCAGCCATCTTTTCTTCTTCTTCGTGTTGACATGAAATTATAAACCATAATTAATCAATTGTAGGTCTAGTCTCCCTATATCTGTGTGTGACATTTTTCCATCCTCAAAAACAAAAAACTAATACAGCTGCAGTCTAGCTGCAGCTTCTAGCAACGGTCTTCTGTTAAAAAAGGACACTGAATGTCCTGAATGTGGCATCACACACATGACTTGAGTCTGAACACAACAGGAGTATTTACAACAGCATTATAAAAACAAAAATAGTGCATGTGGGTGCACACTTACATTCTCTGTCTTACTGTTACATGAATCCCATGAATGTATGAGATTAAGTTAGCTTCATTATATCTCAGTGATTAAGTGAATAATAAAGTTTCTATCGGATCACTGTCAGCCTGTCACTCATTATTTTCAGGAGGGGGCGGGGCTTGGAGGAACGGAGAGGAGACGGTGATCGCGGAAGCTTTCCTCCTGCCTTCACAAACTGTACACGCGTAACTGAAAATAGCAAGAGGACATTCATACTCTGCAATCCAAGACTTGATCAAATCCACCAAAAACCTGACATTACGATAACGAGTGTTTTTCAAAAACACAAATCCCTCCCTGTGTGTCTCTGAGCCGCAGCGACGCGGCCTGATTCAGAGCGGGTCATTCTGCCGTTGGTTCTGACTGGTGCTGCTGGAGAAAGCAGACTGCTCCGTGTGTGGTGTCGGCGTGTCGCCCAGCCGCTGTTACGTCTGTTCCTTGATCTCTGCGTCACCGACCAATTTTATATTCGTGTGACAGAAACAATTCTAAAATAAAAAAAAATTATTGTCCGGCCGAAAAATCAAGAAGCAACGTTACTACGCTATAATCGATAATCGAGCGGCGAGCTACTGAAAAGCTGCCAGCGAGCTACCGGTAGCTCGCGATCGACGTGTTGGAGACCCCTGATCTAAATGAATGAGTTCTGAACCACCATTTTTATGTCCAATTACCTCTCTCCTAAGTGGCTGTTATGACATGCTGTGGAGCACCTGTGGATGTACCTCTTCTGAGCTTCCAGCTGCAAAGCGTTGACTCAAAATCAGACTTCCATAAATGTCAGCAACTGGACCAACTATTAAAAGGGAAATGTCCAGTGGGTTTGAAGCCCTGTTGTGAAGGTTTAAGTTCCTGAAAAGCACAATGTATGTCCATAAAAACTCGCTATGCTTCTAAAAGGAAGAGGCCTTTAAGAGATGAGGGGAAATGCTTGATGTGTCGTTCCTGATGGAAAGGAACAGATTCACAATAATACAGCACGTAGGTGTGATTCTTTTCTAAGGGGGTATCTATAATAATGGCTTGAGGCTCTGTGTGCTTGAAAGTTGATTTCACAGTTGTTAAATTGTGTCACATACTCCAAGCTGAGCATTTCTCGAGGCAATGCATTTATCTCTCTGCTTGAAAAAACATCCCATCCCTCAATTCTGAACCATTTCCATCTTTCCAGCTTTGCGAGGAACTTGGTCGTCCCACTCTTGTTTTGTCTCTGAGACGTGATGAATTACCTGTGGTCTGTCTCTAGATTTATGATCTGCTGTCTCGCCATGCGGCATTATGAAGTTGGAACGAGTGACGCAATCTAATATTCTATACTTAAAGGATGAATAATGTCACACACTACCCACACGCAGCCCATAGGTATCAAAGCAGTGGAATATTAAGCATGCCCAAACTCAATTTAAAACCCAGCAGTGAGAAAATGGTGTTTCTAATGGAGGTTTGGGGCTGGGAGCGGGCTGATCGGAGCTGAGCTGATCTGGTGGCCTCGACAGGTTATCTGCTGCAGCCATTAGTGCCTGTTAAGTGGCTGGTCTCTGTGTCACACCTTGTCCATCAGTCTCTATTTGCTGAAACATGCACTTTCCATTTGAGGGGATGCTTTCTCACACAGACCCGATTCCCCCTCAGACCCTCAGAGCAGGGGCCCACATGGTGATGGTCTGGCAGGAGAGCTGACACCCCAAAAACGACAGCAGACACTTATTTCGTGTAAATGGATGAATTGACCTGCCACATCAACCACCATCAGCCCCCAGGCCTCTGTTAAACACCCCCCCCATCCCTCTATCCAACCACTCAACCCCTCTGATAAGGGGCCGTGGCCCAAGAGGGGCCCCTGATTGCAAGGGGTAATTAATGACAAGAGGGTCTTACCTATAAAAGGGGGAGGAATAACAGAGGACTTTATTATCCTCATCAGATAAGAGAGGACGAGTGTTTGTGTTATATTATGAGATAATGGTTGAAAATAGACTGCAAATGGCACTCGATTATGTTAAGTACAATTACATTTGATTTTAAAATCTGCTTCGTACAACTTCTTTGATAAGATTCAAAAAAATCGTTTTTAATACCTCTTAGATGTAATTACAGTAACATGGGATGCAGAGGTACAGAAAGGTGGCAGTTGCAGCGTTGCAGAAAGGCATCAGGCTTTCACTTCACTTTGACATTTTAAAGGTGGTTCTTTAAGGTTAGCTTTAGAAAAGTCAAGTGCTATTTTTTTTAATATAAAGATACACTGTAGCATTTTTGGCTGTACATTTACAGTAGATTACTGGCTACTAGTTGCATGCATTTCCCAGTAATTTACTGTAGATATGTTACAGTAAATTAGAATAAAAGTACAACTACTTACTGTGACTTTACAGTTGCCATGCCCATGGAAGTACTGTAATATAGCAGTACAAAGCTGTGGTATTATGGTACCTTGCTGTACATACATTAAAGTAATTACCTGTATGTCCACACTTTTACTGTAGAAGTAATGCAACACAGTAGCCAGTACAAATGTAAATAATACTATAATATATTGTACATTTGGCTAGTTAACTGGGATTTGACCATAACTACACAATTGAATCTGCTCAAGTAACAAAGAAAAACAAAGAAAATACCCATTTTAACTTTTTATTCCTCCATTCAAGTGCAAAGTACATTTCACATGAAACTTTCTACAAGACTGTGAGTGTCCTGGGGCCTCATTTATAAAGGGATATACGCTCAAAAAATGGCGTGCGCCAGTTTCTACGCAATGTTTGCGATTTATAAAATACTAACTTGAGACGGGAAAACATGCGGTCCTCCACGCAAACTCTAACCCATGCGTACGCACTAAGCACAACAACGGGAGAGACGAGAAACTGAGACACCGTTGGCAGAAGGAAGAATGGAGGAAATAATACAATAAATAAAATGTTACCTCTCATTTATCATATGAAGAATTCATTTTCAAACATTGATTAAAGCCAATCTTAAAATGATTTAACAAACGCCTGTTTGAGACTCCTCAGTGCACACAAAAACATAACTTGGAGAAATAAATAAATACGGATATGTTATTTAAAACCACCTCGAATTATGTTGTGCTAATGTTATGAAATGTTTTCTCATAAATGATGCGGTTTTGCATTTCTATAGGTTGTACGAGCATGGTTTTATATACTACCATGTTTAATCATGTTTTATGCCGTTTGCTAAGACTTGATAAGTCGCTCGTAAAACACAGTATGGAAACTAAGAACACCATGTGGTAAATTGTGGGATTCCCCGATCACTTCTTACAGTTTCTCATCAAGGGGGGTCTCCTGTCCCCGGTACAAACACACTCCCTGATGAAGGCTATGTGTATTTTTTTTGTCATTAACTTTTTTCGGACCACTTATTTATTTATTTTGGTGACGATCCGACCTCCATGCTGCTTCTCTGGTTCAAACGGCATCCACCAAACAATATGATTTATCTCGACCTCCCCAAAATAACCAACATCTGACACGGTGTGAGATGTCTTTTTTAGCTGTTCTGTCGTCATGTCCTGCTATCGTCTTCATGCAGTCAGTCAGAATGAATGAATGAATGGGCGTTTCTTTGACTATTTATAGGCAAATATGGGCGTTACGTGAAGCCCGCAAAAGCTGCACCGCATTTCGAGTCGATTGTGATTTATAAAGGGAAACCGGTGTAGGAAGTGCTGTACGCACTTTCCTCGCCGGTACGCAATGTTTGTTGAATCGGAAAATTTCTGTACCTATTTTTTGGATTTCTAATACGTAAGCAACCTTCCCACGTGAATCCTACGCACAGCGTTATACTGTATAGGGCAGCCTTTGGTTTTGCATGCGTCTCAAATTGGTCTCAACACAACAATGTGAAACCTGGGATCAGAGAAAAAACACATTAACACATACACATATACACATTTCAAATGTTATAAGAAAAATATCAGGGACAATAATGTTGCAGTCGGTGCAACAGACAACACACCACATATTTCAGACTGTCTGCAATCACATTAAAGAAAACTGGAGCAAGTCTAAATAAAAGCACACATTTTCGTTTAAGTAAAGGGGAACAAAATGCGTTGAATTACCTATCAGAGTAGTGACATTCTCCCTTCTCGTGCTTCTTCTCGTCTTTGCTTGGCGCCGAGTGACTCGTAGCAGTTACTTGCCTTTAGAAACCTTTTGCGATCCCACAATGCAGCGCAGTTCAGGTAATGTGTTGTGTTCACACAGAGGATGGTCTGAATACAGTATTTTACTGTGAAATAATACAGTAACATGTTGTGAAATCCTGGTAATCATGTATCCTGTAAATGTCACAGTAGTTAAATGTGCCTGCATTGATTTCACTGTGAAATTCAAAATTACAATATTATATTGTGAACATTACAGGGAAAGACTGTAAAGTGGTAAAACAGTAATTTATTGTAAAATATTACAGCTAAATATTGTGAAATCATGGTAATAATTTACAGTGTAGTATATTACAAATCCTTATTTCCCAGAACCCGAGATGATTATTATCATCAACAGTCAAAACATCAGCTTATCCTGCAGCTAGAACAATTGAGTGTCTGGTGTTATAGTTCGATCATTTATGATGATCATTTTGATAATAAAAATAGTTGCTGATTCAGCCCTAAAATTCATAAAGGGTTTTATTCGACATGGTTTTACAGTTTGTCTAGTATTGATTTCCCCAAACCCTTTGACTTTGTGCTGCTTTGTGTTTGAAATGCTTCTAATCAAGGGCCAGACTATATTCATTTCTGCTAAAGCTGAGCAACCAGGAAAACCCCCCCGTTCTGCGCATGGTTGATACGTTGGTTTGCCCAGAACATTTGGCCATGTTTGAACGTTTTTCTTTCCAACAAACAGAACCAGATTTTTGGAAGTCTGCTTCTCTGCATGATATTGTTTTATTAACAACAGTGTTCATGTATATAACCATTTGAAGCTGTATTTTATTTTTTAAACCACTTAAATAAGGAGTTATATTTCAAGAACAGTTGCATTATTTGCTGCAGTTGATGGTATTATTATGTCAGTTTGAAGTCAGTTTCTGTATCTAAACTGACACTGCGCTGCCACTGAGAGCAGGAGCTCAGCGGTCTCAGATGTGTCAGGGTTCATGCATTGTGCTGTACCTGCTATGGTCTCCTATACTGGGGCTAAATAGCACCTTGAATGTTTATTATTTACGGGTTCACTTGAAGCTTCATGCGTATTGATGAAAGAATAAAAGGCTGGAATGTATCTTCATGTCAGACAGCAACCATGAAGTTAAATGAGAGACAAATGTTAAAAGGTGCTTTGTTCGTGAAGAATAAGGGAAGTGATGGCAATCACACCCTTGACGAAACAATTATCCCTCCTCTCAGTCTGCTGCTACAGCTGACACGCTGAAGCCAAAATGGGAGCCTGCGCCCCACTGTTCAAGTATTTCAGCACCTCCATTTTTGTATCCTGTCCTCGCCCCCCTTCTCCTTTGTGTCCTCTTTTCCACCTAGCCATCACTGTAATTAGTGCTTCTGTCATTTGCCCTGACACGGTGTGAACATGTTAGTCTCTGCATGTGTGTGTGTGCGTGCGTGCGTGCGTGCGTGTGTGTGTGTAAGGGAGTGTGTGCTGGGGGATAAAGCGGAGTAGCAATAGGTCGACTTCCAGAGCGATCGATTCTCAATTGCCGTAGAAGCGCTTTCCTCCTGTTTTTTTGCCAATTCAACACATGATTAAAGCCAGCGGGGCAATTACCATTCATCTGGAAGGAGACAGGAAGAACAGGCCCTCAAAGAAATGTGAGAATCAATCCATTATGAGCAGCTCTGCTCCTCCTCTCCCTCGCTCTCTTACTTTCTCCCTCCCTCCCAGCTAATCTTCCTCTTTTTCTGCTGCTGCTTTTCCCTCTCATTCTCTTCTTCTGTCTCTATATTCCTCACTTCCCTGTTTCCTTCCCCATCGTAGTCCAATTTGTATCCTTCTGTCCTCCTTTCCATCACCCCCCCTCATTGCTCTCGCTCTGTATCCTCGGTCACCACCATTACATTCAGCTATTCTACTCACTAGATGTGTTTTATCTTCCCTTTATCCAACATTACACCATTCAGAGGAAAAACACTTCTCTGGGGGAAAATGTGTTATGTTTAGCCAATTGTGGAAAACACCACGGATAAATTGAAGGCACATCTTTTTGACAGTAAAATAAGGAAACAAAATATTGCACTTTGTGTACTTTGTGTATACTCGCTCACTCGCAGATGATCCTGTTTGAAACGTCACAATCCACAACAAGTTAAAGTAAACCACATATGTTATGCTTATGAACTCTGAACTTGAACCATCCCCACTCTGTTATAACAACAGCTGCTACAAAATGATGTGTGTGTGTGTGTGTGTGTGTGTGTGTGTGTGTGTGTGTGTGTGTGTGTGTGTGTGTGTGTGTGTGTGTGTGTGAGATTGTAAATGTTTCATTCATGCCAGGATGAAGACTCGCTTATTTATTAATCTTAACATGCGTTGTTGACCTCCTAGTGTTGGTTAATGCAATATTTATACTTTGTATTTATTGACCATTGTTTTGCGGTTAAACACTCGGCGACACGTAGCAACGCTGGCAAACATAAATGCAAATAATGCTGGAATGAACGTAATAATCTTTGCAAATGGTTTATGATGAACACAATTCAACTCCATAATATAATAATATATTCAACTGTATAAGGCTCTAGTATTTTTATTTTCATTGTTCTGTTCTAGAGTGTAAAATCTTTGTTTTTACATAAAACCTTCACAAGGTGACTTTATGTTCTACAGAAACACTGCATTGGTCTGAGGCAGAACATTTACCATGACCACAAAATGATTTTGTTGCAAAAGAAATAATGAAAATGTAATATGTGAAATGAAGATGGGTACACTCTTACTAATTGCTTTTTAAGTGGGACTGTCCCAGGTCTGTCCATGTATACAGAGAGCCTGGGTCTTCGGTCATTAAAGCAGGAAAATAATGTGTGAATTCATTAAGGTCTGATGATTGTTGACAGCACGCCTGGGTTGAGAATAGACGGAGATAAGGAAAGGTCTCGGTAATTGGAGTTCTTACACTAAGGCCTCAGCTATAGTGGAGGAAATAGGTTATACACTATCTACAGCTGACACACAAATGCAGCTTGGCACACACCTAGAATACACTGACATACAAATCTAAAAAGGCGTACTGTAAATACAAACACACACACATATCAATTGAGCTTGAGAAAATGATACGTTACGAGTGGCACAGGCCTCAAGATCAGCTCGTTTATGATAATGTGCAAAATCCAATTTGTTGCCGTTTTCTCACGAGAAGTGATAAACAGCGCGTGTGTGTGTGCACTTCTCCACCTTTGATAGAAAAGTGACAGCCGGGCACAATGCAAGGCCGATGAACTTAACGCTTTACTCCAAAATCACACAGCCATGTCCAAGTTCACCAAGAGAGAGAGAGAGAGAGAGGGAGGTGTCGACTCTGTTCTCCCACGCAGCGGGACAGTGCGACTGATAGAAGTGGATTTCCCTTCGCAGAGCTTTGCATCGCAGCAGAACGCGGAACAGTAGGCTGATCAATAACTCACCCTCCCCCCCTCTACCACTGGAAGAGGTCAGGTCCACAAAGACTGGAGGATTGTGATTATACTGTATTCTCATGTTGAGGGAAATGAGTGGTCAGCTGAGTGTTTGTATCTCTGTGGGTGAACAGAGCTGCTGGATACATAGACATTGGATCCTGCCCTCACATCACTGAGATGATAATATGTTCAGATAATGATCCCCACTGGATACTCGTGCACCCACACACATCACCACTGTGACGCATTACTCCAGCGCGATGAGTTGATTAAGCCTTAATTACAAAGTCAGCCGACCACCCTAACCATGGATGTTACACCAACTATGAGAGTCCCATTATTGCAGCAGTCCTTCAATACAAAATACACTTAGGGTTAATGGCTGCCCTGTAGTTTTTAAAGTACTACTTCCTGGGATTATATCACTTTTGTCATCAACTTTAATATTATATGTAATACAGGGTTGGGAGGGGTACTTAAAACGTGTAATCAGTAACCTAATCTGAGTATCAAAATATACAAATAATGTATCCTGATTATTTTTCGTTACTTTTGCAATATCAAATGCAATGTAAATAAAAACAAGAGAAAATAATAAATGTAACCTTAGGAAATAAGAAACCCAGATATTTAATATCAAAATGCAGTAACAGTATTAGTTTACAGATGCTGTTTGAGCTTAATACGTTCATCAAAAGCAAAGTGTATTTTCGTTTTAATCACGTGCCCACCTACTGCATTAAAAATACATGTATTAATTAAAATGGCATAAATATAAACCATAAGAAAATTAATTCAGTACACCTATCTGTAATATATCAATCTTTAATTCAAAATGTATTGTAACACTGTTATCCTGCAAGTAATCTCTATTTAAAAAAAAAATGTTAACAGTTATCTGATTACTTTTCGTTTTAATGTGAGTGTCATTGAATGCATTTACCTTGTTTTTGTATCCTGAGTACGTAATCTTGTTACATGTAATCCGTTTCTCCCAAGCCTGATACTATATATAAAACACAATATATTGATCATTATTCAGATAAGTGTATTTGTATCTCTATCCGATTCTATATCAATATATAGAAAGATTTCTTAAAAGGCTGTAGTACAATTATAAAAATATCATGAAAGACAAAGCACAATGTCCAGCATGGAGGAAACTTTAGTTACATTTTATTTAAGAAGTGCCGTGCTATGTGTCTGACGAAGTCAATAACTGTTTGCAGCGATATGGAAGACACCGTTTCTGCATGGTGTCCACAGGTTGGGTGTTTTGAGTTATGAGAGCGGTTAAGTTGTGGCCATGTTCTGTAGCTGACAACTTGACATCATTCTCGATATCAGTTCTGCAGGTGGTTCTGCATGAGCTGTAAACATTTTTGTTTTTCGCTTCCTGGTTTAGGTGAAAAAGCATCCTGCTCAATGTCAATCACATAACAGGTTTGTCCGTCCTCAGACCAGATAGGCATGACATTTATATTTACACTTTTCCTACCACACATACGCCTGCATGCATCCACATCCACAAACTACACAATAAATCATAAAATAATAAAAAATAAATTAATAATAAATAATATTTGGACGTAAGGCTAGGCTATGAAAAAGCCATTACCATTTTCAATTTCCCCAAAAAGCGATATCAGATTGCTTTGCGTGCGTAATGATACTCCCAAATGAATCTTTTGTCCATCACCCAAATGACAAATAAGCACATATCACCATAAAACAGTACATTGCCTCCGTGCCCCAAGGCCAGATAGCAATGAAATTGATTGATAATCGGGAATAGGATCACAGGAAGTATGATCTCTGGAAATTAATGAGGATATTGTATCAACACATTTCCTTCTCATTAGAGTCCAGAGCACCTCTTTGAATGAAGTACCGAGTGCTTTTTAGGTGTGAGACCTTGGTTGGCTGTTAATCATATAAATGGCATGGTACCAATTAAGCCCCACAGTGCTGGGCATTAATGCTTTTAACTGGCCATAGATTACCCCGGACCACTCCACCAAGAACCTTTAATTACCACCCTTACCACGGAGGCCGTATTCATCAATGTGTGGATAGATTCATAGAGCGGGCTACTTGTCTCTAATTGCTATGATTGACTTTTACAGGAAGCTCTTTCCCGACTCAATGTATTTGATATTCTGTTTATGATATGATGATATATAGTAGTAGTAGTAGTAGTAGTAGTAGTAGTAGTAGTAGTAGTAGTAGTAGTAGTAGTATAGTAGAAGAGACAAAAACACAGAATGTAGTCTGGTCAAGGTTGTGATAAATGTTCGACCTCTCAGCAGTACTGTGTTGCATGATGGCCATTGGCATTTTTCGGTTCAATTAAATGTGATCGAGGTGTTGTATACATGAATGAATAAAAAGTTCAGTGGGTTGTAAAGCAAGCGATGCTAATCACTTTATTTGTATATCTCATTAGACCAGACGGAACTAAAGGAAACCACTCTGCAGAAACGATTTAATTATATGCATGCCAAGTGAAATCATTTGTCAATTACGTTATCTTGTCATTTCATCCAATAAGGTTTCTATTCTTCCTCATTGTACTTCTCTGTTGGTGAGTCGCCAGAGCCTGTCGCAATTCTGATGATGACTTGAGGCAAGACAAGAGGCTTCCCTTCTTATGGAGCATAAGATATGTTGTTAATTAAAGAGGAGAAAAGACCCCGACAAGGACATTCAATTAATTATATGTTTAAGATCTTGGGAAGTAACAAAATGTGGTACATTTCTCTTGAGACTTAAAGAGATGGCCAGCTATCAGAAATAAGAAATGTAATTCAACATTAGAAGCTGCTTTAAAACCACATGATATATTTTCATTAAGTTGAGACCACGGTGGAAATTATAACAATTCATAGATTATGCCACTCAAAGTTGGTAAAATGCTTTTGTTAAATTAACTCTTTTCATTGTTAGGGGAAATGGCTGGTTTTCCCCTGGACACGCATGCTGATTTGAACTTGCATAGTTTATTTTAATTGGGTTTCAAGGCCTGATAAAAACGAGGTATATGAAAGGAATAGTGGATTTTTCCACGGCCACAATATCCTCTGTATCCTCTATGTCACAGGCATTGTGAGGGGCAGTGACCCAGGCATGAATGACTTCTCCTTTTGCTATTCCAAGATATCAACTCTACAGGTCCGATAGAAGGGTAATTCATATTTGAAAGACATTTTGAAAGCTCTGAATCATTACCCAAATCAAAAAACATGTTAAAAGGTTTAAATTACAACCCGTACAAGGCATACATCGAGGTCATGCATAACTGCTGAGTAAAGTGTCCACGTGTTGAGACAGATTTACACTCGTGATGAAAGTGAAGAGGCGATAGGCAGCCGCAGTAACAACATACAAATTCCCAAATTGGGAAATCATTTTGTCACAGCAGCAGTTTTGTCAAGCATTACTCAGGAGTTAGATAGAATTAATAGATAGAATAAAATACAAATATCATACAAATAAAAATAAAGATTAACAGCAAATATTATAGAAAAAGACAAATATCAAAAAATTATCTAAATAATATACTTTAGGAAGTCACCTTTAGCTAAAGAGAGCAAAAGGACAGGAGGTTGAGCCACTCCCCAGCAGTGAGTGCACACAGAGCTTGTTTACAACCTTCTCACCAGGTGAGCCTGTCTCTCATTGGTTGTCAGAGTCCCTCTTCTTTGTCTGTTGCAGTGGAACCATGTGATGCAATTATTCAGCGTTTGCATGTCAGCATGGTGAGCGAGCGTGCTTCAGAATTCTTCTCATGATGTTTTCTTTCCCCCTGAGCTCGTCTTCACCGCTCTGGCAGGAGCTTAATTCACTATCAGCAGAGCCATGGCCCCTTCATGTTTGTTGTCGCCTGCTCTGTTTGAAATATGTTATTTCTTAAAAATTAAAAGAGCAAAGTGTCTGAGGAGTGATGGCGTCGTTGAGCTTTTTCACAGCCCATTTGCTAATTGCTATCCTGGGCTCAATCAGCCGTGCGCTCCACTGTTCAGCTTGCTGTTCCTGGTTCTGTCACCATCAACAGAACCTCTGCTCACCCTGTTTGTTTCTGTCTTCTCACTGCCCTGTCATATACACACCCACACACACACACCCACACACACACACACACACACACACACACACACACACACACACACACACACACACACACACACACACACACACACACACACACACACACACACACACACACACACACACACACACACACACACACACACACACACACACACACACACACACACACACACACACACACACACACACACACGCTCAACAGCAGTATTCACATTCACCTTTCGTAAACACACAAAGACCAGCTGCCTATCCGATTGGAACAGCTGGAATGAACATGTAAAAACTGCGCTCTAAGAGGTTGCAATCAAATACTGAGCACCACCAACACTGTTGAGGAAATATCTGATGAACAGATGGAAAGTCAGGCAGCTCACGGCGTGCTGCTCGGTGAGAGCTAGACTTCAGGCTCCCTATAATATGATAGGATTAGTCACGATGGAAATTGCCGTGAATGTTAAGTAGCCAGAAGTGATGGAAGAATAATTAGTATCCTAAAGTGTAACTTGTGTAAGCCACAATGTATGGATTCCTTTTTATCTTCATTTTGACTCAAACAAGTACCTGTTACCATCGTGACCGCAATCAACGTTATATTGTTTGTTATTTTAATGTTAAATTATAAGCACATATCAAAGTTGTAGTTGGTTAAAAATGAGCTAATTGAACCTTCCTTATCTGTGCAGCAGTTGTATTTATTTTATAACACAACATGGAGTTTTAAAGCTCATTATAAACATTGTATACAAAATCTTGATCTGCAAATGTCAAATAAATGGCGATTTAAAAAGTGTCCACTAAATTGAGCAAGTAGCGAAAGTCGAAAAGCCAAAAACATTGAGAGAAAGGCACACGTCGATGTACACACGGGTAGTGACACGATCGCCAAGTGACCAATTGCATGATTGAATGGACACTGCCCTGTAATTACAGTCTATGGCAATATGTCTGCTGTCCTCTGTTCCTCTGTCCCCCCCACAGGCTCCCTTCATCCGTCCTCAAAGCCACTGACCCGTTGGCTTCTCTGTAATGACCACTGAAACGGTTCATTCTGTCTTATTGACACAGCCGTACACAGCCTGGACATTATGGCGTGGCAGGATTGGGGATCACAGCTCCGACAGTAAAGAGTGCCGTCGTGGATCACGCTGCCCGTTTATGACCTCTGCTGCCGGTGCTGCCGTGTCCATCTGTCTGTCAGCAAAACTCCGGAGGTCACGGCCTATTGTGGGAGACCCGCTGACAATAACAGTGCCTGCCGTTATGAATGCCTTCATCCATTCATTCATTCATCCATGCTTTAAGAAAATCAGACACACACCGCCCCAGCAGTGGGCCCCATATCCATTAGTGTGACATGTATGTTGACCCGCCCCTCCTCATTCCCTCCGGCAATCTCACATATTGGGGGGCTGGATCACGGCCCCTGGACTCAATGATTCACCAGGCGACAGATGGAGGGGACACATGGAGATGGTGGTCCGCCTTCCATTACTGCACAGGCTGAGGGAAAGGGATGTATGTATGAGGGATAAGCGAAGTGTTGTTGTTTCAGGGGTTGTAGAGAAACACAGATTTATACCTTCAAGTAAATTACACAATTCATGACGATACAATATTACTATGAGAATAGACAAACAATGCAATACACCGTATGTTTAACACAGCTGCGCAGTCACGTCGTAAACATTTAATTTTCAAGCAGTCACCACTAGCACACTCATTGCTGCCCTGCCATCTGGTTAGTTTCTGAATAGTGCCAAAAGCAGAGCACTTGTATATTGAATAAAGCCGTGATACTGTCGATTGGCTTGGCATGATTATGGGCAATAAAACCAAATGCAGCCAGGTTTAGCATTATTCAATGTTTGGCCACTGCAAATAAATAGATACAAAATGAAATGATTATTGTTCTCTGATTACAATTGTACCCAGTGTGACCTGTCCATACATATTGTTTTAGTGTGATTGGCTGAGGTTTGACGAGGTCTATTTTCCTCAACCCAATCTAGAAACATTGTTTTATTAATTAAGTAATATGATGTGGATATAAAGTGGGGATAATTACAACAAATGGGGATGTTTGTTTTTCTACAGAATCCATGATGTTTGGAAATGTTTGTACCATGTTCAATATTATGAGCATAAAATGCAATGTTTTTCAGTATATTCCTTTTTGCTAAAGGTTGCTTCCTTTCCTGTGGGGTTTGAATTGGGAATGTTTCTTTGGTATCCAGAAACAAGATTACCTCTTAAAGATAGTAGCATCTCTGAAAAGGCTTACAATAGTCCAGTGGGAGCAGAATTTAGATGAGGCTGGAGAATGAGCATAATCTCCTCAATTTAATTGTTTTCCCATTTCTATATTGGAAACACATGCGTCTTGAGGCCCTGCTCAGAGATTGAATATGGCGAAAGTAATTCTGGTGTTGCAAAGGTGTTAGTGACTTGACTGACTTTAGCGTGCCTCTGATGGGATCTGTGCCATCCAGGTACCTCATAATCTTTCAGGAACAACACTGTCCCCCAGCACCCGAAGCCTCTACCTGGGGGGGGGGGTTGGCTGTGTGTGAGTGTTTTTTTGTGCGTGTTTGTCTGGCTGCCTGCCTTAGTTTAGGTCTTATTCTCTCAGATTGTCTTCTGTCTATATCTCTCCCTTTCCCTGCTCTCTCTCTGTTCTATAAGAAGATTGGATCGGTCAGTGTTTACAAGTCTATCACCATGGCAACAAAAGCAGCTTCTAAGCATCTCACAACCCAATTATATTCTTTCCTCAGGCATCTTGGATTCGCTGTACTTCCTGCTTTCCCCAAACATTCATATTCAATGGTATTCTCCCACACACAGAGACAGCCGCACACAAAGCAGGTGAGAAGATGTTGGGAAATCAGATTTTAAAAAACAAACAAACATGCCAAAAACGTTTGTCTGCCTAAAGTGTTCTGAAAGCAAAACTTAGTTTCCTAGGCGGTGAAAAATAACAACCTTGATATGAATGTACTAGAACAGCAGTATAATGAGCACAGTGGAATGAGCACCAAAAACAAATGCTAGGATTTTAATCTAGCAATCCAACATTTGCCTCTCCATGTTGTACGAGGCTGGGTTTAAAGAGGATGGTGACAGGTGGATGAAATAGGCTGTTGTTGAGGTCACTACTCTGAACAGGAGGAGATTAAGCATTTCTCTCCTGGCTCTGCCCCCCCCCCCCCCCCCCCCGGTCATTGATGTAGGCCATTCCCAAGTTTAGATATTCTTTTAGGTTGCAGCGGTGTTGATTAAGCAGTCTTTTGTTGTTGTTTACTGAAACGGCAAGTGTGTAGAGGTATTCTTGTTTGACCCAGGCACTTTGCCCGGCCAAAGGCTTCGCCTAAGGTAGAGAGCTGGAGGCTGAGGAGGTTGTTCTCAGTTGACTCCCAGGGTGGTTCAAACAGGAAAGAAATATAACACAACATGTTCCCATGGACATCATTTTTTATAATTATTTACAGACTTTATTGATAAATTGGTTCAGAATCTAGGAATAATCTTAATTTCCATATAATAAGACTTTTCCAAGCTCAATTACTTCAAAGGGAGAAGGTTCAAGGGTTTTATCAGTGGGTGTTGGACTCTGAATGTGTGTCTGCTTCATGTACTGAAATGTTCTATTGTTGTGGAGGTGAAATTGAAGTAGCAAGGTCAGGTAGAAGAGGAGGCGTTTGGGTGGAGGAAAGCAAGGGGGCTCAGCAGACAATTATAATAAGATTAGGAGGAGATTTGAGATGTGAGAGATATTGTACTAGCAGACCAATCTAGCGCTCTCCCACTCATTCTCCCACACGTAAACACAAAGCAATATCATTGACTTTGGCATATAGAAAGATACAGCTTGCCTGTTGTGTTTCCAGAAGTGTAGCTCCAGGAGCCAGCCAAACATTCACAAATACAGACGTCTGACAGTTGAAAACACGATACAGCTTTTACACTGTGTGCTGTTCACAACATGGGTGTCTGTATTATGGATTGTTTAATGTTGTCTTTTGCCTCTCCCTTTGCCTCACAGGGGGTCTTTCTGAGCACCATTGCCATGGGACAATTTGGGAGAAATTGAATGATATTAATATGATTTCATGGCAAATGCACAAAATGATCACATTGCACAGAGAGATGGAAAAAGAATGGCAAGATACAGCTCTGTCTTTTTGAGGCAAGTCCAAGTCAGTCGGGACAGGAGCCAGTCATATCACTTAGAAATGGTCTGAATGGTCTGTGTATATCTGGAATAGCAAGAAAAAACCCAAATTCTGAAAGATCCACGTCTCAGCTGGAACCTTTCCCCTAGAGGTCATTTGTCAGTGCCCATTGATTCTTTAACCGTTCCCTGAGGCGTGGTGCACACACTGCCAACATTTGCATTTCAAAATGGTTACATTATCTCATATCTGCAACCCCACAACCCATTAGTCAATTAAAGGGTTAATGACATGTCACAGAATCAGGTTCAGTCTTGGTTGGCATATAATAACAATTCATTTATTTTATATAGAGGCCTTTCAAGGCTCTCAAGGTCGCCGTACAAACCCATACAAAACAAGATACACAATACATAACACCAGCATAAGAAACATAAACAAGACAATGCAGTATATAAATCAATCAAATAAATAAAACAGAGGATGTGTGATGGATAATGATCAGGGTGGATATGCGAGTGTGCAGAGATATGTTTTGAGACGTGATTTGAAAATGGGGAGAGAGTCAGTGTTGCGGATGTCAGGTGGGAGAGAGTTCCAGAGGCGGGGTGCAGAGCGGCTGAAGGCTCTAGACCCCATGGTGGTTAAACGGAAGGGGGGTGCAGTGAGGTGGAGGGAAGCAGAAGATCTGAGTGTGCGGATAGGTGTGTTGATGTGCAGGAGGTCGGAGAGGTACAGAGGAGTGAGGTTATTGATGGCCTTAAAGGTGAGGAGCAGAATTTAAAAACTATACAGGATTTGACGGGGAGCCAGTGAAGTTGCTGAAGAACAGGAGTGATGTGGTTAATGGAGGGGGTTCTGGTGATGATGCGGGCGGCAGATTTCTGGACCAGTTGAAGTCTGTGGATAGATTTGAGAGGGAGACCAAAGAGAAGGGAGTTGCAGTAGTCAATGCGGGAAGTGACCAGGGTGTGAACAAGAATGGCGGTGCTCTTAGGGTTAAGGGACGGGCGGAGGCGGTTGATGTTGCGTAGATGGAAATAGGCAGACCGAGTGATATGACTGATATGATATTTGAATGAAAGTGTGCTGTTGAGGATGACACCCAGACTCTTAACCTGAGGGGAGGGGGAGACTGAAGAGTTGTCTATTGTAATGGAGAAACTGTCAGGTTTGGTTAGGGTGGATTTTGTGCCAATGAGGAGAACCTCGGTTTTACTGTCGTTAAGTTTGAGAAAGTTAGAGAAAAACCTGGATTTGATGTCCTGTAAGCAGTCAGGGAGGGAGGATGGAGGGAGGATGGTGGTTGGTTTGGAGGACAAGTAGAGCTGGGTGTGATCCGCGTAGCAATGAAAGTGGATGTTGTGTTTACGGAAGATACAGTATGCCCAAGAGGAAGTAGATAGATGATAAAAAGAAGAGGCCCCAGGACAGAGCCCTGGGGAACACCGGTCGTGACTGGAAGTGGCTGTGATTTGAAGGTTTTGAGTTGGATGAACTGAGTGCGGCCAGACAGATATGATTTAAACCAGAGAAAGGGTGTGTCAGTGATTCAGTCTGTCAATGAGGATGCTGTGGGAAGTGGTGTCAAAAGCTGCACTAAGATCAAGGAGGATGAGGATTGTTAATAGTCCGGAGTCAGCTGCCATAAGGAGGTCGTTAGTGATTTTCACCAGTGCTGTTTCTGTGCTGTGATGGGGGCGGAAACCAGATTGAAATTGTTCGTAGAGGTTATTGTCAGACAAGTGGGTATGGATCTGGGATGCAACAGTTTTTTCCAGGATTTCTGAGCGAAATGGTAGGTTAGATATGGGACGAAAGTTATTAAAATTGTTGGGGTCTGCACCAGGTTTCTTCAGTATGGGCATGATGGCGGCTGATTTAAAAAGTGATATACATATAGTATACATATACTGCTTCCAGAAGACCAACCTTTAATCTCACCCACTTAAATATGCATGAACCCTCCCAGTGTGGCTTTAATGGCCCTTAGTTCCTCCCCCTCATCTAAACCCACACCCCTGCCCCCCGTTTGACAAATGAGATAGTGCACCTTGAGTTACCAAGACAACACTTTGCTCAAGGTTCTGTGAAAAAGAACATTGAGGAGGCACGTGTCAAAAATGTGTCTCGCTGCTGTTAGCCATGCCTCTGCTGACCCCATGTTCATAATGATGCTGGTAGAGTGTCAGCTCGTGTGATGGCAGTATGTAAATATCACACACACACTCCTGCTATAGAAATTGATACCCTCTATAATGAGAAACTTTGTCTAACCACGTATTACCTGACAGGTGCAATTTATATTCGCTGTATATGGTCTTTGACAGTCCAGTTGATGGCCCTACCTCATAACGATCTGCCGATGTATGTACAGCTTGTAACACTGATAGGGATGCACAGATTGTTCAACCAAACATCAGTATAAAGACATAATTACCTGCCTTTTCTGAACTATTAGCTCCATGCACCAGCTCTGTGTCTCATGCCTTGGATGAGAAGATAATAGACTGAGCTGCAACAACGCAGAGATGCTTACAGAATACAGTAGCATTAATAGTTACTGTAGTATAGGTAGTTACAATATGTTTGAAGCAGCTACTGTATATGAATAAAAAGAAAAAATGTCAGGTGAAAGAAGGCTATATTGAAGTTTGTTTCATACATGTGAATGATACAACATAAAAGAGTGTTATCTACAATAAGCCAAATTGTTATTTGAGACATGTGCATCTGTAATTGCATGAAAAGAAAGAACATGGTATGAGGATTTTTTTTGCCCAATTGGTGTGGGATCTTTGGCACAAATATTAATATTTTAGTTTTTTTACACAACTTGATCACACATTTTTGTGACAAAATGTTATGACAAGCAAGAGTTGTAAACTTTATTATATCTCCCAGTTGTTGCTTGACAGACTGTTACATCCATCCTTTTGTCAAATCTATGAAGAGCAAATATTGAATACAAGCATCTTAATTCGATTTCACAAATGTCCTTGTTGTATTGTTTGTAGCTATTCGTTGTGTCATAGCTGTTTTGCATGTTGATTTTTTTATTTAGCATTTATTCAATCAGTTTACTTTAGCAGAGCTAGCGGGTATACCAGTGGTCTAATCTGAAGCTATTAAAACATCCTGTTAACACTGGCTACTGTTAGGCTAACTAATATGTATTCTAATCCTTGTGCTATGGTGTGAAGTATCTAATGTGACGTTTTTTTAATCCAGTTTTATTTTGCTAATGTTTTCAGAATACTATTTGTGTCCTCTCATATCTTTCTAACACTGAACTTCGTGCCAAATACTCTTCTCACACTTTCACAATTGCTTCCACTGTAACCTTTAAATGCCAGCACCTTGTCTTCAACCTATGTTTTAATGGTGTTGAACTCAATATGCAACTCCACAATTATTAATTCATGGATTAACATAACAATTCTGCCATATGCAACTTTTATATACTTGAATTTCTATCTGTGTATCTGCCAACACATGTATTGTTACAACTTAAGCCATAGTGGGTTATAATATATGGCACCTGTCCTGTAGATGTGCAGTAATGCATGTTTTTAAAGTAAAGGGTGTCACATCTGTTTGCTTGCTTTGATTGGCAATGGATATTGAATCTGTTTCTCTGACTTAAAGTATGAAGTTATTGTTGTAAAATGTGTGTGAACCCATTTCCTGTGCTTTGATTTAATAACTTTTTTAAAAGCGTGTTCCTGAATCCATCTGCCCCTCCCTTTTTAATCCGTTACCCCTCCTTCTTTACCTCCCTCTCATGTCCCCAATGACCTCAGAGCATATTGTTGTCTAAAGGCATTTCTGTGATTATTTCCGGTTCAATTGGGAACATATGGATATCCCGGGACTGACAGCAGGGCCACTCAGTTATTGTAAACACGCCAATAATATCAATGATGGGAGGCTAAACAGCAGAGGTCGTTTGGGTTGGCTCTAACATGTCAATAGTGTTTATTTAAGAGACTGAACTGGCAGCGTACGGTACACTGTTCCTCCCCAGATCCATTTCAATGCATAGATGGAATCAATGTGTGTGAGCTTATGTAATTTGAGTATGTAGTGAGTGGTTTGCCCTTGCTTTTTCAATGTTCGCACTGCCCTCACACGGATCCCCACTAGAATTATAATGGGAACGCGGGATGGTAACCCTGCTACAGTATAGGGGACAAGTCTCATTTCACTTGGGAAACAAGGTCATCCACTAACCTTCTGTCTCAGGCCGCAAAGCAAATACTCAAAGGGAGAGACCACCATTACTGGCTCCCCATCGGGGGTATCAAGTGTATTCCCAGCAGGAACATAAACACGCAAACACACACACAGACCCTCTGACACACACACACAGTCGCAGGCATGTCCACACTCCTGTCAATCCCCCCTGACCTCACCTCAATTACCGGGAGACATCTTTGTTTGGGTTGCCGTGCCTAATTAGCATGGTTCACCGCAGAGCAAGTGCTCGGCTAAATTCATTTATCAAAGGGGCCTGGGACAATGCTTCATGCCACACCATTAGGATTGCAATCTCTCTCATCATCTCTCCAGCTCATCTCATGAAGCCATTTGACAGTTCTGAATGAGGGAACGACGTAGGGAGGGGAGGGGGGCAGGGGGGAGAGCAGCATTATGGAGCGCTGGACGGAAGGTACCAGCATGTTAAGCAGAATGCTAGAGAGAGGATACGTGTGGATACCGAGCGAAACAGACAAATTGTGTTAGAGACGCAATAAAGAGAGCGGCAGGACCAGAGGAGAATGAGTGACAACGTTTTAGAAAGTGGCAGATGGAAGAAGAGAGAGTTGAATAGATTTGGAGAAAGGCAAATAACTGAAGAAAGGAAGGCAAAGAAAAAACAGGCTCAAGGGGATTCATATTGAGGCCAGTTTGAGTCGGGCACTGTAGAGGCAGCCTGAATCTCTCCCTATCACACCTTCCCCCATGAGAACACAGCTTACCAGGTCTTTGTATACACACACACTGCCTATAGAGGCCACTGCAGCCTTCTACATGCATCAAATATTCAAAGCATCTTCTGTTCTCAAGACGCACACACACACACACACACACACACACACACACACACACACACACACACACACACACACACACACACACACACACACACACACACACACACACACACACACACACACACACACACACACACACACACACGTGCGCGCGCGTACCCTCCAACACCCTCACACACATTTCCTCACAGCCTCTAAGCCGTAAATGTCAATATAGAAAGCAATGCTGGCACATCTTCCTCTCTGTCGCCGTCTGCTCTATTTTGTTCCCTCCTTTCGGTAAAAGGAAATTGTTTATCTGAATTGCTAGAAGATATTGCGAACCATTTTTCAAAACGTTATTTGTTATTTTTCACATACTGTGCAAATTGATGCATGGGTAAGAGAGGGGCAGGGGGTTAGGGACTGAGGGAGACGACCATCGGACAATCAATCACCGCAAAGTTCCTCGCAATGACAAGTAGAAGGTCTGTGACACTTTTGACTGACTTGATTGATGTGTTTTTGAAGTGTGGGGGGAGTCAGTGTCAAACTTCCTTTCTGGAAAAGAGCAGATAGATCACACATCATATATCAGAGATATACTTTAAACACTTGATGTGGATGTGGTGCGCCAGCCAGGTATTCTACTGAAGGAAAGGGTACACTACAGACAGCAGCATAGTGAACCTGGAAATGTACTTCAAAGTTTGATGTTAGAAATGTATAGTAGCACGTAGAAACTGCCGGATGCTAACTTGTATGTTGGACAATTAGAACAAGACGCATTCATTAAAATAAATGCCATTTTATGTAAACTAAAATAGTAAAATAATGACTTGGCCGATTTGGACAGTTTTGGAGTGGTTTTGGAGGTTATTGGGAATGCTGAATCTATTTCTGACATTCAACTCGCAAAGAGTATAAAACATGGACATTTGCTGGTTAAAACTGCAATTTTTTAATCCTAAATATGTCAGAAATGGACTCAGCATTCTCAACAACCCCCCACACCACTTATAAACTCTCCAAATCGGCCAAGTAATAATTTTCACCATTGTCTACAATTAATAAATTAATAATAATAATAATAATAATAATAATAATCCTTATATTTATTATAGCGCTTTATCAAAGACTCTCAAAGCGCTTTACAAATTCACATTACACATACAGATCATACATGTAATGGTGATCGACTGTGGACAATACCCACAGGAGCAAATTCGGATGAAGTGTCTTGCCCAAGGACACAACGGCCTGACGCAGTGGGGCGGGAGCGGGTTTCGAACTGGAGTTCCCCAACGCCCCCTAATGCAACTTATGCTAATGGTACAAATTGCCCAACATATGCAAGTTAGCATCCGGCCGTTTTTATTTGCTGGGGAACATAACTTTACATTTTTAACCTAAGACTTTGGGGTACTCTACATTTCGGGGTTCACAATAGACTAACAGGAAGAGTTCCATTCTCATTCATCGGGGACATCTGCTAGGGTTCAGTACATGTTACTTATTGTATCCTCTGTCAAAGCGTCTTTGAGTTTCTAGAAAAGTGCTATACAAGTCACATGTATTATTATTATAATTATTACTATGACAATTTCTTATTGTATAAAAATGAACTTCCTGTTTCAGACTTTATAGAAGTTGTGTTCATTACAGTATATGAAAAAGCAGCCTCTTGTTATTGTGCAGTAGAACCAGGATGTAAGGTTTCTCATCAGTGTGTTGCACTCTACTGTAGCACAGAGACTCTTTTGTGACACTCAAATCCTTTCAGCTGCTATACACTATATATATACATCGCTCAAGAGCTACATAGGAGCTATTCAGCTATATCTTCAAGGTCAGTTTTTTTAAACTTTATATTATTGAACCCATTCCATAGAAAAGTGATTTCTTCTCATTTTTAAATGTATTGGTGTGTTCTTTACTTTGTGAGTTGTGTGAGGGGAGTATATAGATAACTATAACAAGACAGTAGGTCTCTCATCAGTAACCTTTCAGACCTTCATGTGTCCGGGACTTTGTGATGAAACATAGCTGACTGAATCAAGGCTCTGTACGTTGTTGCAGGGTGCATACATACATATGCAATCTTTCACCATCATCAATTAAAGACAGAACACTAGTACGTTTTTTGCTTTGCATTGATTTGTTTTCTAAAAAATCCAGTCCAATATTAACCTGATCATTAAATAGAAGTAATAGAAGTATTTGTATGAAGGCACCTTTTTAGAGGTAGGACAACTCTGTTAAGTCCTGCAATCAAGTAAAAAAGTATTGGCATCAAAATATACATAAGGTACCAAATGTAAAAGTACTCATTATGCAGATCGGCCCCCTAAAGAATAATATAATATGTTTGATTATAAATATTGATGCATTAAAGCTGGTAAAGGTGCAATTACTTTGTATACTCTAAGGAAGCTATGTGTGTGTTGTACTGTAGGTCTTATTCCAGTTCTGCAAAGTAACTAAAGTTATTAAATAAATGTTTGGGGTAAAAGTTAATGATTTACCTCTGAATTGTAGTGAAGTGGAAGTATAAAGTACCATTCCATTGAAATACTCCAGTAAAGTACCTCAATATTGAATTTAAGTACATGACTTGAGTGAATCTACTCAGTAACTTTATACCTCTGACCCTTTTAATGAACACCGGATCAAAAGATGGAAAACTGCTCAGAGTTGGACTCTTATTTCCCGCTCAGTATTTCCGTATATTCCCTAAGTCTCAAACTGAGAGCAGTCATGTTCTGTCTTCTCTCCTCCAGCTATTTTCTCCCGGTGCTCCATTTCACACCGTGCTGTCTCTCAGCGTAAAGGGTGGCAAGGCAAGGTGACATTTGAAAAGTGCATTTCCCTCTCCGCTCCGTCAATCTGTTCTTTTCCCTCACAGACAGCCCCTCCATCTGTATGCATACACACACACACACACACACACACACACACACACACACACACACACACACACACACACACACACACACACACACACACACACACACACACACACACACACACACACACACACACACACACACACACACACACACACACACACACACACACACACACACACACACACACACACACACACACACACACACACACACACACACACACACACACACACACACACACACACACACACACACACACAGGGATGATGTCCTGGTTACGGCGGGGCTGAGTGTGTTGGGGGGACCAGACTTTGACCCTCTGGACCCCTGAATGACACTGTGGTCTCGGTGTGACTCGAGGGCCCGTTAGGAATCGAACCCACCACCCGACCTGTCACATTCTGTTGTGTGACGAGCTGTTGGACACACCGCTGCCACCGCCCAATGACAGGTTGTCAACACCTGTGTCAAGATGATCGATTAGCAGATTGAGTCCCAAAACAGTCCCCTCTTTAGACAGATTCAAATACGGTTTAGAATTGTTCATACTTCCTGACCGGTCTGTTGATCACCGTGGTGACAGAGTTTTGTTGTCATGTTTGGAGGATAATTGCTTAGCTCATTAGCTGTGTGTGTGAGCAGCGGGGGATTTCATCTTTTCATGGTGAGATGTTGTACACTGGTGCTCTCTCAGCCTGAGGCCCGGGACGGCCCGAGTGCCTTGCAAAGCCCTGTGTGATCTGTTCAGCCTCCTCATTCATTTGTAATGGCCTTTGAGAAGAACGCTTGTTTTCCATCACCACCTCCATTTTGGAAGCGAGGTAAACAGATGGATACTGACAGTGAGCGAGCGTCTCCCAACAAGTGCCTGACTCCGCCATCTCTCCTCCTTGACAGCATTCGGCAAGCCTTCGCACTGTTCTTTCTTACCCCCGCGGGTAGCCAGTAAATTAAACACTAGACATTAGAGGGATTTATGTTGCACAGAAATGGGAGGAAGTACCAGAAGGAAATTGACAGCTTTTCTACTGCAGTCACAAATAATGGGACTCTCTATGAGTTTGCGGTCCAGACAGCTCAGGTTTTTATTGCTGCTGCTGTCTTTTATGAAAGGGACTTGGTTTCAATCTTAAATGTTTAATAACTTCAAAAGAAACAGCCTCCCTTAACCGCCTCTCTCTTCCCCTTTGCGTTTCAGCTCTGTGTTTCATTCCACCTCTTGTCACATCCTCCTTCTCCCATGTATTCCCACATTCAGAGGGATTCACTTGTCATCCAGGTGACATTTGCCGGTGAAGACAGCCAGACGTTATGTAGCCTCTTGTCATCGTCACAGGCACAAGTGCAACAATCAGCTCTGCTGCAGAGCTATTGACAAACTGCTGTTAGTGTGACTTTAAAGGCGCACATAAACAACCAATTCATTAATCACTTCCTCCTGGTGGCTTGTGATCAGCAGAGCAGGGTTGTGTTCAAGGACTTGTTGAAGGTCGCTGTGTGCAGATCTGTGATTGCTGTGTAAATCGATTATGGCAACACCTCCCTCCGAGGAAGCTGTCAGAGAGCCAGGCAGCTCCGAGCGTCTTCAGAGAGGAGATCCGTGTCGGAACATCACACGCATAGACAGGAAAACAAACACAACAGCTATACATGTGGTACATACAGCACATGCTTGTATTGAATCAACTTGCATACAATGAATACACTATGCTTCTATTTAAATTAACCTGAAGACATGTAGAGTAGTGTATGTAAACAGCAGTGTTAACCACATTGCTACCACTTTGAAAACAACTGACTTCATTTTGCTTAGTGGTGCTTTGTTGGCAATTTGAGCTCATCACCTCCTATGGGCAGCCATAATAATGTGCTAGCCTAATACAGCTTTGATTTTCAGCTATGTGACGTATGTCCCCCTCTGACCTCTGAAGCGGCTCTTATTCTGTTCTGGTACACGTTAACTTAATGTACTTACAACCTGTTGACTGCGAATCCGGGTCCACAGAAAGGTGTGTTTTGGCCAAAAAAGATGGACCAATGAGAGGTCACTAGAACATCCTGCTGACTCAGGACCTCTCAGGTTCTGTGAACTCTGCGCAGGCATTGTGAAGGTAAAAACAGAGAAGCAGCTTTAAAGAGAGATGCACCCTCTGCCCACCATTCAGTTACAGTTGAAGATTATTAGCATGGAAATGAGCCGGTTCAGGTTGTTTATGCAGTGTGCACCACAATAAGACCCCCCCCCCCTGCCCCATGTCCAGGACAGTTGACCAGCACTGTAGCTATAGCTACCACCTAGTCTCCTTCTGTCTCTTTTTAATCAAGCCAGTAAAGTTTTCTTTAGGAGGCTCTTGGAATCTCTGTGCAGTCATTTCCCAGAGGAAGCCATGTGCCCCCTCCAGACTCGACCAATCTGTAGCCCCCTGCCCCTCGCTACCCCCCCCCCTGCCGGGTAAGAGCCTCAATTACCCAGAGCCTATCACCGCAAACAGCCACTTTGCAGCCAACCACCTGTGACTCGGACTGTGGGAAGCTTTGGCTGCATGGGGCTGGGGGGAAACAGCCAAAGCCTTGTGCCGGCCAGCCAACCATTGATTAAAGGAATCAGTATTGATTAAGGGAGCAGGGGACATCTGGAATGGACCAATTTATGTCCCCACATCAATTATTCAAATGGCTGCTTCTGAATTGGATTAGAGGACGATCTTCCTGCCATCATTTCTACGCCTTCACAATCTGTACCCTCTCAGCAAGCTGTTGTCACCAGTCTACTGACAAGTCCGCCCCTTGAAATGCAAACTTTTAGTTTGCCACATGGACATTTACTGCATCTACAGCTGGTGTTAGTAAGTCACTGTGCTCTGTCCAGGTTTCCTCAGCTAAATAAAAAGTGCATTGGTAGAATCCTAGAGAAAGGCCTTTCAGCCCCCTGCTCACTGACTAAATGCCCGGCTGCAGGCCCACACTGTGTTTTCAGATTTGTTTCTCAGTTTGCTCTTCTGTCTGCGTTGACATCTTGAGGGCTTGAACTCAGCACAAACTGGCACAGCCTGCTAAAGTCTGGTCCAGAGGGTTATTCATATTCATAATGTTGGGGCTGGAGAAGCTGTGGACACGTGCCCTGCTTTGTTCACGTATGGTGTATATTTTCTGTGGGTATTTGTGTGGATCTCTGTGCCCGGCGGAGTTGGGCTTTGTGTATCATGCAGCACTGGGCCCAGCTGATGGGCTGCTGTCCATTGTAGACAGGCTAACATGGGGGGGGGGGGTGAGCAGTGAGACTGAGCGGGGGACAAAGCCCACAGGTGGGCCGCTGTGATAGAGCGCTGCCCTTTGTCTGTCTCCCAGCAGCTCACAGAAACACTGACTCTGACAGTGATTGATGAAGGATTTTATTTCTGCTTCAGATATTATCATGGACAGAGTTTGACTCTGTGTATAGCAGTGAATGTTACTAGATCACTATTTTATTTGAGTTTTATTATTTTATCCTAACCTGTACGATGTACAGTAAGAGCAATGATACTTTACTTTACGCAACATACTATATTGTGTTTATTTCTATTTCTTTGATACTGAACTATGACGTTTTTTAATAGTTTTTGATATACTATAGTTTAACTTTTTTGACAACGTTATTTTAATGACATACTATGACTTTATTGACATAATATACTTTGACTATTTTCAATATACTATACAATAATTGTTTCCAATATTTTTAACACACACAAAGTCACCTTCACCATGCCATCCAACAATTGCAGGCCACAAACCCTGGATAACTAAGTCAAAGCATTTCAAGCTCTGACTGGTGCCTGACTGTTTGTTTGGGAAGTAATTGATTTGAAATGGAGCAATATTATAGTTGAGTGAACTACACATTTTAAACGCATTTCTGTAAAGTTAAACCTATTTGAAGATACTGTGTGTGAGGCTATTGACGTAAGACGGCCCGGCTCAAGTTAATCTCTTTATGCTGCAGAGATATTTTCCGAATCAAACCTATCTGTTGCACAGCTTAAATCCATTATCAACAGAAAGAACGTTTTGTAAGCGGACAATAAAATAATATTAAATTCAATGTACTTCACAACCAGATAATCAATTTGCTGTTTTCCATAGGCTCTCACGGCCCTGGTAATTCCCCTTTGGTGAGAGCATTGCGCTGGAATCGCATGGTTGTTATTGATTAGAAGGTAAAATGGGAGTGAAGATTTGTGGAGCCCGAGAAGGAGAGACTTCACAGAATGCTGTGTGTGTGTTTGTGTGTATGGGGAAGGCAGGGTTGTGTAAGATCATTGGTAATGTTTAGCATAACGCAGTGTGTCTAGACCCTGTGCTGTGCGGCTGATTTACCAGGTGCTGGTAGTGGGGGGGAAATGTAATGTGTAAGAAGAAAGTAAAGAATTTAGATTGAAATTATACATGAACACTGGGGGCTTGAATGTGTGATAAGAGAAGAAAAGAAAGTACAAAGGCTTGGAAAAGCAGCAGAATATTTGAACTGCAAACTATTGAACTAACTTGATGGCGAATGATCTGTCACCATGGCAACGGTATTTGATGACACCCCATAATACGCTTAGATATGTTGATGGCTGCATCGTTACCAAACCTGTGAAGTTTTGGGCTGTTTGGAGCATTTTCACTGAAGTTATGAGGCAACAGCCTTCGAAGAAATCTCAGAACTGTCCCGTAGATGTCTTCACGGCTGGACTGTTAGCACACATGTGAAGTTTGAGCACTTTTGGAAAATGTTCATAGGAGTTATAGCAATATTGTTTTTTATTGCGAGGGATGCGTTGCCATGGCAACAGCTTTTGAGGAAAACTCACTATTGGCACATACAAATGTTGAGGGCTGGACCATTAACCATTATCTGAAGTCTGGTGCTGTTTCGACCCTTTTCATAGGCGTTACGACAACATCGTGTTTTATGGCGAGGGATGCGTTTCCATGGAAATGGCATATGGTGAGATATCAGATTTGACGTAGAGCTGTTGAGGCATGGAGAGGTGATATACAGGTGAAGATTGGGGGACGATCGGACCGTGTCCATTGTAGTTACAGCGACATCGTGTTTTATGGCGAGGGATGCGTTGCCATGGTAACACCAGATTTGATGTAGGGCTGTTCAGGGCCACATTGTTAACCATCATGTGATGTTTGGTGGCGTTCTGAGCATGTCAGTTCGAGTTATGACATCATCGTGTTCCATCACACAGGTGTTTATGTTTGAGCTAACAACGTTATGAAACACCTGTCCTTGAGCCCAGAGATCAAAGGTTTCCATGGTGATGTGCAGTAATCAGTGAGAGGAGAGCCTTTCCATTGTTCTGAATGAGAAATAAACCTCTTACATGTGAACGTTTTGTTGAAGAACCGTAACAGCTATCAGTGAAATTTCAACGCGTGAAGCATCTCAAGGACCCTGAGCATCTTATGTGTGCTTTTTGTGTACTTTCGGGTCAATAATGTGGCATTTTTGGCAACTGCTGCTGTGAGGAAAGATCAGCCGGAAATTACAATGGTTCTTAATGGAGACATGTTGAAAGTATTTGTCACTTCATGCCCTCAAGAGGCATTTTGTTTAATTATTTTACTTAAATATTATTTTTTTTTCTAGCTACGAGATGTTTTCCTACGTTTCTCATAAGTGTAGGGTTTGGGAATTATGGCAGGTTTAAAAAAACAAATATGAAGGCAAATTTCAAGCTGTCCTCCACTCTAGTTGTGACTTCACGCACTCTAGCCTTAACGAGCTGCGCAAAACACACTAATGTTAAAATCTGAAGAAGGCCTCTTTACCAAGGTCTGAACTATGTTTAATATTTCTAAAAGTATGAATCTGATTTAAATGTTCTTTAATATGAATAATGTCAGAAAGATGTGTAACATTTTAAAGTTGGAATGAGGTTTCTGAGTGAAAGTATGAAGGAACAGTTAGCAGTTGAAGTCGCATGAAGATTTTTCAAGTCTAAAGAGTTTCTCCATTGACTTCCATGTTAAAAATGTGATGAATTATGGGATATATCTCGGGAATTATGAAGGTTATGAATGAGAAAAGTAATAGCCATTGATTCCCGATCGAGCTGAACGTTTTGATATTTGAACCGAGTTTCTGCAATGTGGGAGCAGAAGAGGCGCAAAATAACCCAGTGGAATAAAAATAAAGAATTTCGTGCGTAGAAGTAGTTGGAATGCTGTATCAGCATTCCCATTAAATAATCATTTTAAACAGTTTCATTGAATATAAGCGTCTCTTGCCACATCTAATAGGATTCTGTCTGTAAATATTGATTTGTATCTGTACCCACTCTTTCCCTGCTGCCACCAGAAACACAAATGTTTACCAAGACAGAGCAGACGGAGGAGAACGGGCTAATTTTGGTAATGGCTCCCATCTGTTTGAGTACAGTTGTCAATATCTCTGAGTCCACTCCTGAAATTAGACCCGTCAACCCGTGTCAAAACTGCACTCCCATCATCAGTCCATCCATCCTGCCAGTCAGGCAGCTATTAACGTCAGGAGCCACATGTTGGATCTCACTGAAAAACACAGACTGACAGGCAATTACCAGATGTTTCTAGAATCAGAATCCAGTTTATTGCCAGGTACGTTGACACATACAAGGAATTTGCTGTGGTGTCTGATGGTGGGAACATAAACATCTGAGAAAAAAAGCTGTAAGAGTAGGTCAAACATATAACGATAATAAAAGGAAAGTATATAAAAAAACTATTTAGCATTAAAAAATAATAAAGACAAGTATTTATTGTCATACTGATATTCTGTACACACTGTGAAGACCACTGAGACAAATGTAACATTTGTGATATTGGGCTATATAAATAAACATTGATTGATTGATTGATTGATTGATTGATTGATTGATTGATTGATTGATTGATTGATTGATTGATACACCACTTCAATTTAAATATACAAAATAACCTAAAACGCAAGAAAACTAAAAAACGTAGAACATTGAATATATAACAATATATGACAAACTACACTGTTGTATTTAAAGTGGTGGGCTGTGCAGAAATGGTCTTTGGATATATTTTATGGAAAACAAATAAAACATGTTAACTCATCCTGTTATACTCTATCATTTGAAAAATCTTGACGTAAAAAGTGATGTTGCTGCACCCTTCTGAAAATAAAAGAAATGAACAGAGAGAAGATGTAGGCTCTGTGCACCTGCTTCAGTTTGACACCTCAGATTCTGCGATGAAACCCCTTCTCCAGTCATGTTCATGCTCCGAAGCCAATGAGTGTTAGAGACACATCACAAGACAGGCTGGCACCGTTAGCAGGGCCACACCATCACTAAGCTTGATGTGTTTTTATTCCCCGAGATAACTGAGCTGTATGTGCAAACCTGGTTTCTGTGACATTAGTGTCCTACCTGGACCTGTTACTAATATTCATCTTTTCAATTGCTCTGTTGACAGTAAATCTAATAGTCTTGAAGATAAGTATTTGGCGCTGAGGTGGCCAGGCGAGGAATATGAGTTCAAGTCCCCAAAGCTGCAGGTTCAGCCTTATCGATTATCCAATCCCAGCACCCAGCTCCTGGTCTGTCCATCACTCCATCTCCATGTGGACGGACCTTCCAGCCTTTTCTCCCTTTATTCCTCCATGGCCTCATCACATCAGTGTGTGTTGGGGTGGGGGTTGGGGGTGAAAGGGCTGCAGTGATCATGGGAGTGTGGAAACCCCCCCTGATGCGAAGCAATCATAGCCGGCTCTCTATCAACCTGCCCCCTTCACTACATCCATCCAACCTCTCCTCCCTTCCATTATTCCCACCTCACTAGTCAGAAAATTAGGGTGACACTTGGCCCTCTCTACCTCTCTCCCTGCACCGTCCCTCGTTCTATTTCTCACCCATTACCCCCAGTTCACTGGATGGTATATGGAGGGTGACACTGGGCCAATTCAATCTCTTATCCCTGTCACCCTCTCCGCCTGACGAAATGCCGCAGCCCCCGCTCTGCGGACACACACCTCACACATCCCCTGCCCTGCTGTGCTATACACACTCTCTATTTCCTCAACTGTCACTCCTGCTTTGCATACGTTTTTTTAACCTTATTTTGGACTTTTAACTCCTATGCGTCTAAGGGAATATGTCACAAATAATGGCATATAAAGCAGTAGTATAGTATGTCGAAAAAAGTAAATATAATAATATGTCAAAAATATCATGAAATAACATATTGGTATAGGATGTCAAAATATTAGAAAAATATCTAATATGTCGAGAAAAGCTATTGTAGTATGTTGAAAATATCATGAAGAAAAGTCATAGTATAGTTTGTGGAATTTTACAAAGAAACGCTGTAGTATGATCGAAAATATAAAAAATAAAGTCACAGTAGTATGTTGAAAAAATGTGTACATATTCATAGTAAATTATGTGGAAAAAAGTTGGTACGGTATGTCGAAAATATGTAGAAAAACGTATACTTATATACTTGTAAAAAATAAAATAAAAAATCATCAAAGTAAATGATGTTGGAAAAAGTCATAGTATTGGGAAAACTCATAGTAAAGTATGGCAAACAATCTTAGTATAGTACATCAGAAAAGTTATAGTATGTCATGGTAAAAAAAGTCACACTATAGTACTGTATGTTGAAAATATCCTGAAAGGAAATCAGTGTAGAATGTCGACAGTCTTTGTGATTTTGTATCTTCAAGTTTTATATTAGGCTGTGTGTGTAAGTAAAGAAATGCTTTGACCTTGGTTTTGGTTGTGGCCACACCATTAACGCCTTGTAATGCCGGTGTTTTCAGAGCGTACCTGATGCCGTTGGTTTTGTTGAACCTGCACGTTTCTGGTCAGATTCTGATGACTGCAGCAAAATGTTTGCACAGTTTTAGCCTGTGAAGAGGTCTGGGAGGTCGACCGGTTCTTTAAATATTCATCACCAAGTGTGCACCTTGCAGGCGGCTGTGTCCCGGTGGAGTTCGGCCCGTGTCAGTCTTAATCTGGCTCATAGTACTTCTATATTCACGCCATAGTATCTCAGAAAACAATATATTTTTAGCAATTTAAACTTGCCAACTGCACAAGACTGCACTCTGCAAATTGAAACAAAGACAAAAAACAAACAGGAAATGCTTGGTTTCATAATAAAGTTTATTCTATATTACAAATAGTATTTTGTTCTTGACTGCAAAATAGGAATGCATTATATTTACATACACAGGTATACAATTAATTATAACAAAGTTAGAGAAGCTCACCTTATATCCCCCAGGTTTCGTTTTGATCTCTCAATAAGATACTCTTTATCTTTCAAATATGGTCTAATAAAAGTCTTTTCTAGCATGTTTCTGTAACACCTGCTATAACACTGAGCTAGGAGGACATTTTAAGTTCCTAAAAAACGTTTGAAGGTGGAAACTTCATCTGTGGCCTTGGCAACACAAGGTGGCTACTAGCAGACGACCTTTGTTGCAGGGGAAGATACGGGGGTGGAAGGAAGGACAGGATGTTACCCCGGGGGGTAGATTCACAACGACAGAGCTGGACTCAGCGCATGTTATCTCTAACACACGGCAGTGAGGGGACACTTTGGGTATCTAGACACAGTATACATTGGCTACGTTAATGAAAGTTTTTTTTTTACAATATTAATGCCAGCTTTGCGTGAATTATTCAAGTCCCTTAATTAATCCTTATTCCCCTCATTTTCAATAAGATTAGTTTGATATGTTTATTCCATGTCCAGCAGACGCTTTGTGAATGTACCCCTCCGAGTTAACAGACATTCATCCTACTGTTTCTGCAGACAGTGATTCATGGACAATGACTTGGACATGTCACACACAGGTGACACAAGGGCTAAGAAAGAAACAGTCACTAGCCAAACTCAGTCTTAAATGTAAGTCTACTATAAAACCCATTGTGCCACTCCTGTTAGAAAGTTGTTTATCTCTATAATAAATCATGTGTATACATTCTAAAAGGAACAGTAACATGTTGTTGTGACACATGGTGGCGTGCTAATGCAGTCTCTTGTTGCTCTTTATGAAATAAACTGTTTGCTTTCATAAGTGGCCATCTTTAGTTGCTTGAGTCCAGCTTCATAACTCAAACATGTAAAAGTACATTTTCTGTTCTGGGCTCAATTGATATCGAACAAATGTAACAGAAAACTATACAAAGAAGATGTAATAGCAGCAAAAACAGAGCAAGACTTAACTTGCACCTACTGTGTACTAAACGAATAATGACCTGTGATGAAGGACAAGGGACACAAATGTAAATCTGGGCTTATGGTGTCTTTGTGTGAGATCCATATTCTAAAAAGAACATTGGCTTGTAAATGAAGTCCAAAGTACCAGTACTGTAGAAGTATATATATATATATACATATATATATATATATATATATATATATATATATATATCTTTGAGCAAAGCAGTTCCATTCCATACCATCCAAATAGGTCAACATGCAAGGGTATATACTATCTGTTTTATGTAGCATCTAACACGTCACAAAACTATGGGCATGAGGTTCTGCAGTTTGGATAAAGGTTCCACCTTAAACGAAAGTTATAGTTTTTATTACATGAACAATCCACTTTTCCATCTCGTTTCTTCCAAGCAAAAGAAAGATAAAAGAACACATCCACATCATCATTGCAAGGCTTAGTTTTCTTATTTTTCACTTTTTTTTTAAATAAGTTTCTTAAATTGTTTACGTTTTACATGCGCTTAAAAAGCCAATAAAGGACCCAAGGTGGACCTAGGGCGGTCTTCACACATTCACATCACCACATGGGGCACGTTGTCAAGGCAAAAGAAAGGGCAGAGGTCAAAGGTACGGAGGGCGCCTCCATCAGCTTTCAATCACGCTCTCCAACAAGTCGGATCTACTTTTAATGTCTATCGTTTTCTGTCTGTCCTGCCGTGATGCTTGTTGCGTTGCTGCTCTGCTTGATCAGATGGTTTTTTTTTTAGGTTTGGAGAAGGCCACCCCTGCCGCCACTGAGGAAAAGTACACTAATACAGACAAGAGCGCCTCAACAGTTACACACTCAAGAGTTGGGGTTTTGCCGTATACAACTAGTTACCATCTCCAACGCTTGTGCAAAACAGAAAGAAACTGGTAGGTCAGGAGCTGGACACGGGGGGGAACGGTGTGCCGAGAGATGGAGACCCAGGTGATGGAGAGAGGAAGGAGGGGGGGCACACCTCGCCCACAGAGCCTCCCCCCTCGACACACTGAGGTCAGAAAAATCACACAGGTTTCTCAGAGTTCCAGTCACAATATTTTTTTGTCCTAGAAGTGGTTGACTTTACATAGTCCTTTTTTTGTCCGTTCCTCAGTGGCACTTTACAAATACATTTTTGACCGTTTTGAAAATGTCAAGCTCCTTTGGTTTTTGGCTGACTTAGTCCATCTCGTTTGATTTCTCCACACAAAAGTCTTTAAATAAGAACATCCTGGGAAAGGAGTGCTACTCTCACAGCAGACCCCGTCAGGGAGCAGAGCTGCTTTGAATCATTCTTCTTATTGTTAATGTCGAAGCAGTTTCTTACCCAGTACATTTCAGTCAGCTTTCCTTTTACCTCCGCTAGGGTTGGCGTACATATCTGGGCAGTCAGGATCTTGTGTAGCTGCTGATTATGTGTGTTTCTGTGCGTGTGTGTGTGTGTGTGCTTTGATAGACCGTCGCAGTGGCGACACAAGACGAGGACTGCTCGTGGTGTTTGATCAGCAGTCAGAACACTGTGGTCCAGGGTCGGTAGTGTGCTTCTAACAGAGGATCCAACTTGGGTCGGGGCCTCTAGGGTTTTGTCTAATAGTTTAATTTTGCAGTAACCACATAAGCCAGATGGAAGCAGAAATCATGAGCATTTTCTTTGAAGTAATGTATGCTGGGCAGGGAAAATGTGTGAATGTTGCAAAGTGATATAGATCTGGGATGCTCTGGTTTGTCAAGTTGTTGTGTCAGTCACATTTCAATAACGGAAAAGTTCAGAGAACCACTAAACCTTCCCTTTCCCCATCAGTCTTTTTCTTAAATAAAACTCCAGCTACATTAAAGAACAAAAGAACATTCTAGGTTTGCCTGGACTCGCCCCAAATTTCGCAGATATGTATGCTTCGCTTGTAGGTACAGTGTAAACTTGGCAAACCATCCTTTTCTTCAGATGTTCATTTGGCTTGCAGTCATCATTTGTGATGTTTCCTCTTTATTCCGTACACTTAATATAGAACTACATAACTGGACCGCAGAGATGGTTTATCTTAACTATCCTATTTTGAAAAAAGTTCTCAACAAAATGGATAACCATCAGCATTTAAAAACCACTTTTAAAGAATTACCTATCGGTGTAAATTCTTGAAGGCAACATAAAAATGTTTTTCCCCTCTCTCCTTCCAGCAGGGGGACTAAGTATGCCAATGTGGCCAGCTTTCAAGCAATCACCCCTTGAAGCCTTCTCTGTGGTGAAGCTGAGGGATCCCCGCATTGCACTGTGGGAAACGCCAAACTCAGCCACGGACCACCCCTCAGAGATCTTCAGGTAAATTAGTCTATGCAGCAGAGTGGATGAGGAAAACAAATTATCTCTCGGGGAAGAGGAAGCAGAAAAAAGGTCCAGGAAGAAGTCATCATCTTTGAAAGGCGGAGGGAGGAAGTCACATGATGAAAAAGATGGGGACAGGTCTTCGCTCAGGCACGGCTCGGTTTCTGATGGGGTCTTTTCCCAGTGCGCCCTGGGAAGTGCGGTCCTCAGCTCTCCAGACTCATGAAGGCCACCACCTGCTCCAGCTTGAAGGCCAGCCTCTGTTTCCGGGCTGCCTCGTCCTCCTCCAGCGAACACACAATCTGCCCGCAGCAAGGGGGGGAAACACACATTACTCAAGGTACTCAACGTGACCAAATCATACCAAGATGTTCCAATGGGTTTCCTATTTACTTCTTTAAAGTCACACTGTCCCAAAATTGACACCAGATGGACACACGATAAAGGAAATGTTCAAATTCGTCTCTGATCGTAACAACATCGGGCCATTCGTGAGGGCATCTTAAGCCATCGTATGACCGCCGGTGGAGTTTCTCAGGCTCCGGCAGCAACTTCGTGAGAGGTGGCAACATTTCCGAAACACTTGCGAAGGTTCATTTTCGTGTTGAATTCATGTGTCCATTCTGCCCTTCGTAAGGCCATCGTGAGGGCATCTTGTCAAATCGTGTCATCTTCGTCTTTACTTCGTGTGATCATCGGTGCCATCGGGCATTTTTCGCCTCACGAAGACAATACGAAGGAAACAAGAAGCTGCCAGATTGTCTTAGGAAGGCAACACGACTACGTGAAGCCCTCGCAATGCCGTCGTGTAAGCATCGTATTATAGTATGATGACATCGAGATTGCATTTATTGCACAACAAAATCATGTAAACATATTATGTAAATAACCCTGTTTGTGTGTTTTGTTACTTTCGTTGCAGTTGTATGTCTTAAATGTAATTTAGGTTAACTTCCTGTTTTATTTAGATGCTTTTATTTTGAAGGCGAGTTTACGCTGTTGACAGGAAGTTGTTGTTGCATATGACATATACAGACGGGGAAAGAAGAGAATAAAGTGTATGTTTAAATGTTAGCACCCCCCGAAGAGGCACAAGCTCTTACGTTGAGTCTGGATACATTCTAAATCATCAGTAAAGTCTACGACCATATTTTAGTGTGTGGTTCGGGTGCCATCGTGTTCTGTAGGCATCGTTCTTGCTTCGGCTGTTGCTTGGCTGTTGACCAAGTTCGGGGCCATCTTGGTGCGAAATTCACAATTCCATATTCGTCTGTCCATCTGGTGTCAATTTCAGTGTGACGCGGGCTTTAGGCGCAGCGGGTCTCAATTGTACATAATCTTAGATATTGATTTCCCAGTATTACGTACCTCCTCCGTGTATTTTTCCACATAGGAGTAAATCTCACTCAGAGAGCTCATGGAGTTGAACTCGTTCACGTGCATCCGTGACTGTTCTGCCAAGTAGGCATTCATGTCCTGGTCGCTGATCGCTTGCATCTTACCAATGTCGGAGTAGTACCTATTAAAAGAGACCGGAATATTAGAACAAAGCATTAACACTTGGTGGAGCAGAATACAGCCTGCACTGTTTAGTGAAGAAAGTGCTGCTCTCTCCTTGGAGCCCATTACTCCTGCAGTTCTTTGGAGATATGTAACTAATATATGTAACATAGAGGCAACAAGTGCATTGCATAGTTAAAGGACTTTAACCTTGAAACACACACACACACACACACACACACACCACACACACACACACACACACACACCACACACACACACACACACACACACACACACACACCACACACACACACACACCACACACACACACACACACACACACACACACACACACACACACACACACACACTGCATTGAGGTAAAGGTAATCAGTCACTGTCAGCAGCATCTGTGTTGCCCCTATCAACTATGTTAATTAAAGCTGCTTATTTACATATTATGTTCCTGTAGCTGAGGCCCGGGGTTTGATAACTCTGGGATGAGTCTTTGCCAGGACACGGGTCTACAGAGCAAACGGAGCAAAGGAGAGGCAGGTGGGTGATGCTCATGGCCTCTGCACACTCCAACACCTGTTCAGTGCTGCCTGCAGGGGATTGCTATTTTAGAAACCAGGTGTGCTTGTTTTCGGAAACAATTTGATGACACACAATCTTTAATGTCTACAATGCATACATTAATATGCATATAGCACTGAATAATCTAAAGTAAGGTTGATTTCAGCTATAAGACCCTAATATTGTCCAATAAGCCAATAGAACAATTTAAATCTGTATTGCAAAAATGTCAGTTTTTAAAAGAAAAAAAAAAGTGACAAATTGTTAGCTTTGCAATTGCACTGGTCTCTATGCAAACCTCCTTGTAAACAAGTAGTGTTATGACAGCCATGATGGATTTGTCAATTCCCAGATGAAATTCAAGGCAAGTGTCAATATCTCAGGAGCTGGCTTCACTCCACAGCCCTGATTTAATAACATCAACATGCTGCAGCAAAGTTACAGCTCTGTGGCTCGGCTCTGCCTCCAAATCCAAACTGCTGAATGTGCATCTGCAGTTATTACCTTATATCATTCATCAGCATTCCACAATACTTTTTTCACAGTTTCTGCAACATAGTAAGAACTTAAAGGTCCCATGTCACGGCCATTTCTACTGATCATAATTCCATTGTTGAGGTCTACTAGAATAGATTTGTTCCAATGTTCCAAACTCACATTGTTTTCTCATACAGCATCTCTGTGTAGTATGTGTATTCACTCTCTGTCCTAACGCCTTGTTGGAGCTCCTGCCCCCCCCCCCTCCCTCCCTGTGAGCCCACTGTGCACTGATGTGTGTTTATGTGGTGTCGTTTCCTGGTTGCTCCGTGGGATCTGCGAGACAGCGAGACACGGCGAAACTCAGCCTGAGCACACGCACGTGAGTGTGTGGCGAACTGTGAGTGGAGATCCACGGAGCCGCGGCTGAGAAAAGATAAGGCTGAGTGTGCCGGCGAAACTCCGGAGTATCGCGGATTCGCGGCTGAGAAAAGATAAGGCTGAGTGAGTGTGTGTGTGTGTGTGTGTGTGTGTGTGTGTGTGTGTGTGTGTGTGAGTGAGTGAGGAGCTCCACGGATTGGTCCAGTTGGACGTTACGTCACTTGGTACCAGGAAGAAAAAGAGAAATGTCCAACGAGGCGTTCTGGGGCAGCACAGACAGGTCTTCTCTGTGTTTGAGTGTTACTCACTACAGGGTGCACTTTGAGGGTTGTGACTCTGCAGACCGTTTACATGCAGAAAAAGCTACATAACACAAGGGGACGGGTGATAACCGGAAAAGCATGACATGGGACCTTTACTTCCTGCATGTGTTCTGTCCCTACAGAGACGCACTGGGGAAGCAGCAGCAGCAGAGATTTCCTTTCATCAGCCGGCTCTAGGTAAGAGCGTCATGTCTTCACAACCGGGCTCTGACACGGGGGAGAGAAGGAGGACATCTCTTCTGTCTATGCTCTCTCCCTTTTCAAAGGTGGAGCATGCTGCCTTTGAAATCTTCCCCTTGTCAGGACCCTTGCTTTGGCTCGGTTGGACGGCAGAGTGGAGCAGCGCTGGATCCACCCTCACTCAGTCACTACTACTGAGGCTGTTCCAACTGAATGACACTTCCACTGTGGGGTGATGATACTATTGCTCCAACAAACCGGCAATGAAGGCATAACCTATACACTTGAGAGTACAGCATGTTTATTTGTACAGCTTTTAAAACAAGTATGCATGTTAGGTCTTTAAGAACATATACACACATCTCAGTAAAACTCATATTTCATTTGTTGTTATATGTAAGGTGATTCAAGGTCCTTCTCACAATGTGTTTATACGAGTGTATAAGTGAAACTAACATCATCAAAATGTATTTTTTATGTATATATATTTACAGAATCTGTCAATAAACAGGTCTATGGTGCTATTATTTATACATATGAATCTCAAGTACTTGCGATACTACACAAGTACTAAATATGAATATGCCCAAATATCTGATTGAACCCTGTGCATAGTGCAAGACGAACTTGTCTGCTCGTGCCCCCCCCCCCCCCCCCCACAGTAGCAGGTCCTGCATTCTAATAGTGATATTTGATCATTGCTCAGCCTCACCACACATGTCCACGTATAAACCAGCAGAGGACACTCACACGTATGTGTATATATGAGAGACCACAGACACACAGGACTAATGAGTATGGTCCTCAGCCTGAAGCCCCTCATGTGGTTCCCCCAAAGCTTGCCTTGTGACGAAGCTTCCATCCCATAAATACTACTGCCCCCACCCTGTGTGATTTAGATAGTGTTGCATGGCCCACAGATCACACAGCTGCAGGGTTTCTCAAAACAAAACAGGCCGAATGGAACGTTTTCTGATTCACTCTATAAGAGCCCATATCTCTCTCTCTCTCTCTCTCTCTCTCTCTCTCTCTCCTCTCTCTCTCTCTCCTCGCTCTCATCTCTCCCTCTCTCTCTCTCTCTCTCTCTCTCTCCTCTCTCTCTCTCTCTATCCAGTGGTAGGTGTGAACATGCATAGCTGCTCACCTCTCCACCCAACTCTTGTAGCTGGGAATGTCCTTGGCGTAAAGCAGCTTGTTGGAGGGGGAGTCCTTTCCAAGGCGGTGTTCTGAGGTGGAGCAGGAGTCCATGAAGGTCTGGGCCACCACAGACAGACAGGCGTCTGTGATGCTGCTCTTATGGATGTCAAACACAAACTGGGGGTTCTTGATGACGTTCACCCAGAAACGCAGAGGTAGGCTGCGGGGAGAGGGAAAGAGAACAAAGTAGTGAGCACACAAAGGACACAGGTTTTAAGCTTTTCTCTGTCATCACTGTTTAATAATGGTATGTCGGTGTGCCACAGCCAATCAACAATGACATGGGGTTTCCATAAATGTTCAAGTTAACAAGAAAAGACAATGCTGTGGTGTTCAAACAGACTGTTGTGATACTTGACACTCTTGTATTTATGTGTCCAGTTGAACTGCTCACATAATAATTCCCTAAATGATATTTTGATATTTGAACTGATATTGAAACATGAACAGATCATGCGCCAGCAGGGCGGGAGGATTCATTCCCTTTCAGAGCTAGTACACAGGCCTGCTGTTTCCCACGTGCTCTATTTGATGTGTGTGCTCAAGTCAATAAAGCCTTTATCTTTAAAAGCAGGCGGTGGCTGGCTCTCCTTCTTTCCAGCAGTGTCCAGGGGTTCTCACTGGGGGCCACGCAGTGACACAGTTCATATTGCCTTGTTTGTGCAAGTCGGCCCTATTTTGTGCCTGTCCAGAATCATGTAAATATACAAGTGTTTATTTTGCGGGCTTGTTCTGCCTAAAGGAATAGATATAGGGCCACTTTCATCTGTGTATTGCAGTGGAAGGGCTCAGGTGGCGTTACAAAAGAGCTGAGTGGTACTTGGATCTCTGTGTAGTATCTTTACTATTCTCTGGGCTGTTCGCTTTTAGCTGATGCTGCAACACTCCAAAGGGAAGGACACTGCAGTCTAACCTGCATAGGAGGTTTTCTATATGGCGCAATATCAAAGGATTAAGGGGAAATACATCTGAGAAGTAATGCAATCATTTAAATACCACCGGTGCTCCCCTACCATCCCACTTAGCGTTTATCCTAGCACAACCTCAGAGCCATGCAGATGTTCTATCCAACAAAAGAGGATTTAGACTCAGGAAGGAAAACGGCATTATGACTTTACAATTAATCAAAGCAAAGAATCTCATCGGGATTAGGAGCAGGGATCAGAGTGATATTAGCGCCACTGCTGTGCGGCTCTGATTGTTGACGGTCTGCCCAGCTGCCCTCTGCGTGACGGGGCAGAGGACACTAGCATGATGAGGCTCCCTACGTGATGTCTGCACTCAAAATGCTTACCATTATAACATTTACATATTATCTTTTGTGTGGAAAATATTTTTTTATTTTCAGGGGCCAACCCACGCTGAGCTAGATCTGAATGGTTGCCATGATCAGTCGTCTCGATCAGGGATTAGGTTACATATCAGCTGCCAAGATCAAGGGCAACTCTTATCCTCGAGGAATTACACTGGCCGAGTTAGAAGAAGCCCTTTTGCTCAAAGACGACTTCCCTGTGCGTCAATTTAACACGACAAACTGCTGTACATTCAAACTGATTTAAGACGAGTGTTTACCTAATCTCATTGGAAGCATTTGAGCATTTGTCCATGCCATAAAACAGTACTATGGAGCATGGGCCCTTTTAAAAATAAACTGCTAATCCGCATATCCCCAAGAAGGAAAGATTACCAATATGCTGCTTTCGAATTGTCAAGCAGCAAAACAACAACACACGCTCCATGTACTGTTCTCCAGGGTGATAATGTTGACAGACACTAGACTGCACATGACAACAGTGTTACTGCAGTCCTTCAGTAGCATGTTAGCATTGATTGACACTTCTAGCACACAGAGCCAGCCAGCCATCCTCTGAGTGCCAGAGATGTGGGATGCTGTCCCAGTCCACAGATGTTGTGATCCAAGGCATCCATTGGAGACGTTACGGCACCAGCAGGGATCTGACCTAGATGACCCAGGGTTAAATATATCTGCTTTACAAAGGTGGCCTGACTAGGCAGTGTTCTAGCTAGACCTCCATAGGTACAACCTTTACTGGACAAGCTTTACGCCAGTACAAAAGCTTGAAACTTAATCTTTTTTCAAAGCACACAGCCAACACCTTGACTGATTACAGAAAGCTCACCTCTAAAAGTCCTCGTGATCGCATTAACAATATGGGCTGAGATGGAAGTATGACAGCGTAAGGTAGAATTATTGTGCCAGTTTTGCACAATAATTAAAATTCTGTCTGTCGCCTCCCGACATGACAAACACACACACACACACACACACACACACACACACACACACACACACACACACACACACACACACACACACACACACACACACACACACACACACACACACACACACACACACACACACACACACACACACACACACACACACACACACACACACACACACACACACACCAGAAGAGTGAGGATGAGAGGACACATACCAACTAACATCACAGCTCTGTCACACAATGCAGAAGCTCACATTGTAACTGAACGTGTTACTTTACTTTAACTAAAACTTCAGTAGCTTGATTGAAATCCAAGGGACATTGTGTGGTTTAGCAGAAGCCCTATTGCTATGACTACCCTGTTGCAAAGATGACCTTGGATGCTACACAATCTGTAGGTCTCTTTCAGGTGTGTGTGTGTGTGTGTGTGTGTGTGTGTGTGTGTGTGTGTGTGTGTGTGTGTGTGTGTGTGTGTGTGGAATCAATACAAATCTGAAATGTACAGCTCTGAAAGCAAACACGATTGCTGCCCAAACAACTATTTTCTTTCATCTATTTAAGAAAAAAACCGTTCCACTTTTTCAGATATGAAACATATATAAAAAAACATTCCAGGTGAATTTTAGTATTGGTTATGCAAATCTTCGCTTCTTAAAGCTTCTATTATTATTTGACCAAAACAATAGTTAGTTGGTCATTTGCAGAAATAGTATGAAATGAAAGAATAATAGAAGCATAGTATAGTACACAGGCTGGGAGGCACTACAGGCTGGGAGATAATCTATCATCATGTCTACATCAGAGGAGGGACAGGGAGCCCTGAGGGGGAGGTGGGTATGCTCTGGCTGCTGGGATGCCTTCAAGTCAATGGCGTGTATGATGACGATGGGGCTGGTGGATTTAATGGCACAGGGGCCCAGCATGGGAGGGGCCCCGGCATTATTATTCTCTACCTTCAGACTAAATGATGTGTTGCTCTGTTTTAGGAGATCAAAGGTTATGGGTAAGCACACACAGTGAGAAGTGAAAGACACGTGCCCGTCCCACGCAGAGGAGATGGTGGCATCGGCACAAACGGTCGTGTGCAATCTAAGTGGCTTTTTGTGATGGTGTGTTATGATAAATTGTTATTCATTCTCATCCCTCTAGTGAGAGCCCATTCCATTAAAAGTCTAATGTGAAAGCGACCCGTTGTGCTCTCAGAAAACACTTAACGCACACTGCAAATGGCCCAATAACGCAGAACCAGGAAAAGGACCAAAATCAGGACCACGGCGTAAAGTAAATAACATGTCTCCCCCTTCTTTAGCCTCTCCCTATTCATTCCTCTCTCCATCTCTCTATGTGTCCCTTGATGCACATCAATATATTCTCCCATCTCCATGGTTCCCCTGAGCCCTGGGCTGAGCGATGCATGCTGGGATCTTGGCAGAGGCCAGGAGGCTAATTAGATATTAGTGTGCGTTTAACTCCCACTGAGTTCACTTCCTTTTCTTCACCTTTTTAATTCCTCTCCTGACTGCATTCTGGGGCACTGCTGGTTATTTAACCCCTAACAACCTCTTAAGGTGGGCGCAAAGAGGTCACTATGGTCTAAATTAATCAGCCGTTATTAATTTAAGGGCGTGCTTCCTTCACCTGGGAGCGTACATTTGTCGCTATGGAGATTTCCACAGTGACAGGCTTTTTTGGCCCAGTTATCCCTGATAATAGATAGAGAGCCTTGAGAGCCAATTGGATTAGCCCCTTGTGGTTGGCTTTAATGAAGATTACACACCCCTGTGGTTAACGGATATTAGGGGAGGAAAGAGGCGTGTGGTGAAGCTTGGCACTGACACGGGGCAATACCAGGGCAATTCTGTGTGGAATGTGCCAACGTGTACTGTATGTGTACTGAAAGGACAGGGATGTAGCCAAGGCACCACACCGGTGTCAAATACAGAAATAATGTTGTCTGTCAAAGATCCAAGTACCTGCCTCACGGTTTTTTAAGCAGCCAGGAGCTACGAAGTCCATGTGTGTGTGCAGGTTTCTGTGTGTGCAGGTAACTTTACTCACCAGTTGCTCTTCCATGTGTGTCGGACATGCGGGTCGTGAATGCTGTGTTTGTCGGCCTGCTCGTCCAGGAAGTCAAACATGTATTTGATGGCCAGTGGGAGGGCGCTGCCCCGATGGGCCGTGCTGAAGATGGTCTCGAACAGGTCGTCCACAAACTTCTGTAACGTACCCTATAGGGGAGAGAGGAACAAAGGATTATACAGAGCCAGGTCTTTGTTCCTTAAATGATATTACAGGTGATGATCATAGAGCCGATACCAGTACATTAACGTTTTCAAATGCGTTTTGCTCAACTTTTAGAGTATTTGTCTCTCCACTTTAGTTGCCATGGCTACACAGGAAGTAATAACGAAACCAATAATAGAGACCTTTAAAGAATACGAAAACGTACAATGCTATAAACAGCTACACCGTACAATTTCAGATTGGTTAAGCCAGTATCTTTATTGAACTGTAATGAGATTGTCACTGTAATACATTTTGCAACATTCAAACGCCGAAAGGTGACAGATTAATGGCTTTAAACGTGTATATTTTCCCCGTGTGAGTTGATGTCACTTTGTCCACAAGCTTGATGTCGATGTGTCTGACTCCTATCTCACAGACCTGGCCCCTAAATCTGCTTGCAGCTTTGATGAGGGAAATTGTTATTTCACAGCTGACTTTTAATAATATCTGGGAACAGGAGGCGCATCTCCTAAGCCTCTTTGTGCTGCCGGATTAGCTCCCACACTGCACCATTGACCCTAATTTGATTTAATGTTGGTGACTTTAAAGAGGAGGAGAGGAAGACAGAGAGTGGGGGAATCTAATCCTCTTGTAAAGAATGGGCTGATGGGATGCACAGGAAAAGGCGAGAGCGAGGGGTGGAAATTAAACGATAGAGGTTTCCTATCAGGAAAGGAGGCCATTGAGTGTGGCAGATGAGGTGTGTACAGGCACTGGCAAATAAAAATCCAATTTGGGTCGGAACGGGTGACCCAATCAGGGAGTCAAGAGAGGCAGAAGAGAGTGGGAAGAGAGAATCCCGTTAGTACGACAATCAGGCTATAATTCTAATGTGGCCCACATTCCCGACAGCTTATCGCTTTTCTATAGATATGGAATTACATATCTCTATATCAAGCCCACGTGCATTCCAAGTGACAGCCTGCATTAGCTGGCGAGGGAAGACCTACGATCTGTGTGTGAAGGTACCAACACCTGTGTGTGTGCCTACAAGTGCTGCGGCTCTGACATTTTACATCCTCTATGTTGAGGGGGCTGTCATCATCACAGGGATCTCTTGTTCCCTGGTGAAGCTAGACTGCCAACACCCCCCCCCCCCCCCCCACACACACACATCTACCCTGTCATTAGACCGCACTTTAAACACAATGTGTCATCTGGATGTTTTGATGCCATCAGCCTCCACATTGAAATGAGAGGCAAACAATCAGAAGGCTGGGAGATAGATGGATGAAGAAGGGCACACAAGGGAGAGAGGTGGACACACACACACACACACACACACACACACACACACACACACACACACACACACACACACACACACACACACACACACACACACACACACACACACACACACACACACTCAAGAAAATGCAATCCTTCCTAGTGCCCCTCCAAACACACGAGCGCGCCCTGTACCCACACTCAGTCAGGGTGACACTGATGGAGCTAATATGAGAGACGTCAGCGGCGTTGCCAGGGAGAGGTATTTATTGGCAAGGTGAAAGCCAAACGCAGTCAATTACACTGCCTGTCTGCCCAATCATTCCTCACCAAGAGAGATGGCCGGCCAAGATAAACTGGTTATTTCACAGAAACAATCCATCTGGAAAGATGATGTGCTGTCTGCCGTCAGAAAGCACCTTCCTGCTCTGTGTAATGGGATAATGGTAGGGAAGTAGAACGGCTCACAGAGGCTGAGAAGGGATGTGCTCCATGTATGTGGAGGGATATACAGTGTGCGTCATGGCGACAGCTGCTCCTACCTCAATTTTGTTTGTTTATTTATTTCACATGTTGCTTATCATGCCACTGCCATGCCTCTCTCTCCCTGTTGTTGTCTCCGTTATCGGCTTTAATTGATCGCCTGATTTTACTAATCTGCCCACACATCTGCAGTCATTAGTTCTCCATAGTACAAACACATATTGTCTGTGATGTCTGCGTTATTTTTAAAGAAAGATAGAACTGACACATATTTCTTCTTAGACATTAAAGGTAAAGTCATAGAAAATCAAATCTCTCTCACTGCAGTATATTCAGGGTTTTTTCCAACACAATCTTATGCTGCCTACACAAGGATTTTGCATTAAGTATTATGTTTTGATTGTGGCCACGGTGGCAGCTGTTACATCTTAGTTGTCTAAAGAGAGACTAAGTAAGTGAAATAAACTTAGCAATCTACTCTGGTCTCATATTATCTGAAAGTAATGATTTAAAAACATATTGGACTTGCCGCCCAACTTCTAAGGGTTGCTTATGAACCCATATGGAAATGAGTTTTATGAGGTCTTATCAGTGCAAGATATTCAAAGATACATGTTTTTATTCACTTCATTCTTCTTTCTATTCCCAGTACTGAGATCTCCATGTGAACTGCTAAACAAAGGTGGGCAGGGGATCAAAAACAAACAGAAATGTTCCTGAATCAAAAAATCACAGACTGAACATTTTCATATCGAAGCCTGTCTTTTTATTTTACCCTCCATGTACGCCTCTGTTTTTGTCTGAAAGAAGGGATGAGGGAGAAGGTGACTTAGGAGTGGACTGGACATTTGTATTCAGCTGCTGGATCAAAGTCACATTTCCCTCCAAACCAAATTACCTGCTTCTTTCTGAAGGCCATTGTCGGAAGGCACATTCAATAAAGACTCATTTTATAGGCATTTCTATTTTTGCCTCATCCTTTTTTTTATTACAGAAATTCCTTCTCTAGCTTCATAAATCTTTTCTTCTTCACCCTTTTTGATATGCGCTACGGAATCAACGCAACAGCAAAGAAAAGAGACAGAAATATCTATTTTCTCTTTCTCACCTGAGGGGATAGATGAATACATTTGAATAATCGTTCCCGCTGAGATGACTCATCCAAAGTAAATATGAATAAATAAAGTGAGTCACGGTTTCAAAAGGTGAAGGTTATCGTGACCTTTTAGCCTTTCACTGATTAGAGAAAACATGCATTTAAATGACACTCCCTGCTGTATATAACAGATTCTTATAAAAAGTGACTGTAGCATGTTCTGAACATCGATAGCTCACCTTAGTCGCCAGAAGTCGTGTCAGGTAGATTTCAGAGACCATCTTGCTGCCGCGGTCGCCCTCCTTCTGGTCTCCGTGCTCATGGTTCTTCACCAGGTGCCACACTTTGACCCCGCTGTCCAGGTCAGGAGTGATCATAGGAGTACGGGAGCGCAGGCTGTCGGGGCTTCCAGTGTACTTGATCATGTTCTCTGTGGAGAAAAACATGCATTAGTTCATGTGGAACTGTTTGAACAGAAAACCAAAAGTAAACATTGTTTTCTTCAGGCACGCTTCCATTGGCATTTTATAGACATCTATTGAGATATGTACGAAAAAAATGATTTTGCTGGGTTGCCTGTGTCAGAAAGTATAGAATAGTACGGGATCAGTTCCATATCTCAGGTTTACAAGAAGAGAAGAAAGCTGACGAAAATGTTGACTAAGGCACTACAAAACATAGAAACAAATACAAATGGAAAAGCTACTAAAAATACTAATCTGTCGCTTCACTAACGAGGCAAGACAAGCCTTGACCTGCCTGTCAGCAACCCTTTTTTGACTTGAGGCTTTCGATGTACAGGTCGGGGAGATTGGATATGAAACTTTCAGAAAGTGTGCATGGTTAATTTTTCATTGCTTCTTCTGGCATCTGTGGCTGACACAAAATCGAACAGATGTCAGAAGAGATGAAATATGTATGGCCCACCCAATGGCCGGAGTAGCGATGACATTTCCAAACACATGGCTCAATGAATGTTTACACAGTGTGAACATGTTTTATCAGTGGGTGCGGTTCAGAGAGAAGAGCAAAACAAAAAAACAAATGTTTTTTCACAGTGACAGAAATCAATCTGTCAAGAGAGAAGGCGGGAGGAGTAAACGGTGGAGAGTGTTCAGGGGAAAAGAGACAGCTGGAGACATCAGATACTGTGTGTGTGTTTGTCGGAGTGTGTGTCTACTGATCAAATGTAATTACATTACAATTAGTCTCTCCTAGGCGGCGTTTCAGGGAGCCATATTTAACTGTAGATGTGCTATAAGACCTGTGTCAAGTATTCTCTTAAATTGGGTGTAACAAGATGTGAGCGTGGTCTTTATAGAAAAGTGGAGTGGGTCGTACTTTCATTTTGTGTTCATGATTTATTCAAGACGTTGGGAAGCTGAGGGTGAGGCAGAGTGAGGAGAAAGATTCTATTCTGATCCTCACAAAGGACGAGTTATTTTTCTCTGTGGTTTTCGAATGGAAACATGACATCAAAGACACAACAAGTTTCTCCTTTCTCTCTGACTCAACATGTCACAATGTGTGTGTCTTAATCCCCACATCTTTCTCCCCTGCTCCACTCTCCCTCCCCCCGTCTGTAGCTATATTAAATTATCTTTCTCCCCTATCTGGTCATTGTGCTCACGGAGAGTTCAAAGTCACTCTCAAGTGCGACACTAGTTCAATCCCTTAAAAAAGAGTAGTGGAGGGAGGTGTTTCTGGTCTCCTCCCTCCCTTTCCGTGTCTCCTCTCACCTTGTCCTATCTGCTCTAATTTGGATCCGGAGAGGCGAGGTGAGGCCGTATGGAGATGAGGCGATGCTAATAATGTGGCTCCACATTTGATGTGTCTGAAGTGTGTGTGGCCGTTGAGGCCGGCCCTTTGATCAGACACTAACTTGATGGTTTCTCAGGTTCAAGGAGATGCTGAGCACACGGACACACTGGCACACCGAGTGAAGAGAGGACACACTTTAGAGTCTCAAAAGGCCGGGACAATAGATGAGAAGTCTGTTTGGTCTCTTGTTATGTTTTAGGATTCCTTTCAACTACTCAAAAATGGCGTCTTATCTTTGTAGGTCTGCCCTTGATGTCATGTAGGGTGCCGTGGATGTGGACCTCTCGGATTTATTTGACCTAAAGTATTCCTCCGATTTGATTGAGTGTGTTTTTTAAATGATCGTACATGTGGTGTGTACCGTGGTGCCTGAAGCAGCTATCTGACTACAGAAACGTGAAGGTGTACGGAAGCAGGTCGACTTACCATATTTACTTGCAGACGTTCGAGACACAGTGGAGTTGTTGACTGAATTGTAAGCTGTAACTTGCTTTGGAACCAAGGCCATCACTGCATTATCAGGTACCTGGGAAACAGACACACACGTATTATGCAAATGACTGTTCAAAACTAAAGCCATTTTCAGAGTGTTTTCTCATTTGTGAAGATTTCTAACATAACCAATCAGAAAACCCATAGATCATATTTCCCTCCATCTATTCTGGTTTCATGTGGATACACAGAGAATATCTGATTACCCTTATGTGCTCTGTTCAGCCCAAACATGCATATAATAATAATAAAATATGTTTATATATCACTTTTCTGCAATTCAAAGACGCTTTAATGAGTGACAGGGGGAGGGAGGGCTTAGCAGAGCCTGTGTGAGAGGGGATATCCCACAGTCTCTTCTCAATAATGCTGTTCCTCTAGGGGTAGGTAGTGTGTGTGTGTGTGTGTGTGTGTGTGTGTGTGTGTGTGTGTGTGTGTGTGTGTGTGTGTGTGTGTGTATGAAGGTGTGAAGAATCAATTAGTGTGTGTGTGTGTCAGTGCTGGTCCATGTGTGTAAATGAATGGATGAGTCAATCGTGCGCTCCTCCTTCCCGAGTCAGCCAAATAGGTTTCAATTAACACAACTGGGTGTACTCTGTCCCAGCTGGGCCCAAACACACACATGAACACATGTACACACACCGAAACACACACACTAACCCCTATTCTGCATAATCTGGCTACCCGTGCTGCAGGGAAAGGCAGGGTTAATTGAAGTGATCTCTAGTAGGAGTAGGAGGATGGGACAAGATATGAGGGCCAGGGGCCTTTGTGCTTATTATAGGTGTGTGTGTGTGTGTGTGTGTGTGTGTGTGTGTGTGTGTGTGTGTGTGTGTGTGTGTGTGTGTGTGTGTGTGTGTGTGTGTGTCTGAGCCTTTTGAAGATTATATCATTATGTCACCCAGTCACTCAATCTGCTCCTTATGCATATTATGTCTATATTATTGTAAGCAGGGGGCCCACAGGGCTGATCTTGTTATTCCTCTATGGCCCCCCCAACTCCCCCGCCCCCTTAAGCATGCACGCTCCCTGATCACTGCCCTTATATGCTGAACGGATAGAAAGACGAGTAGATCACAATGGAACAGAATGAAAACAGGAGGAGTGGCTTTGGAGGAGAGGATAAAGACAGAAAGAGAAATGTATGTCATTATGGGATGGAAAGATCTGATATGACAAATGTCAAATGTTGGCTTTTAGGCTACTCAGTGAAGTTGTTCTGAACAAAAACAACGTCTGTGATGCAAACTGTCACATTGTAACTGAAGGCAGGGTGAATTAGGATAGGCGAGTGGCAGATCAAACCAGATGCATGTGATAAGGGAAAGCGCATGATTCTATTGGGTGTGTCTGGTTGGTTGTATGAGCTTCTAATAAGAAAAACAATATGTATTGGAAGACACCATACAGACAGTAAGACCAAATATAAGAGCACACCCGGATTGGCAGAGGCAGCATCTATCAATAGAGCGCATCAATTGATTTAGATGAGAAGAGAGACAAGACCTTCAAATACAATGGTTCATAAAGGAAAGACAGCGATAATAAAACGAGTGGAAATGCTATATATTAAATCCGAGCTGCCCTTTACCAAAGTTAGAGTGTGTTTGTGTTGTCCTCTGCCTTCGATGCTCTTTGCGTAGCCTCCTGACAATATTTGAATGGATCATTTTGTTGTGTCAAGGATAAGGAGCCCTCTTTCCCTGGCCTGAAAAAATGAATTAACTTCTGCCTTCATTATCTTATCTCAGATTGGAATCAGCTCCCTAATCCATTCCACCCGCGCCTCGTACTCCAAGCCTGTTGACACTTGCTGATGCTGACATTTAATTTAGGCACCACGCAAACTGCTCTTGTAGGGGACAGTGGCTGCTCGCATAGCTGCTCGGAATATTAACACTATGGTGAAAAAGACCATCCAGTCTCATCCTGGCTGCCCGGAGAGACGGTGGCTGCTCATATGGGACAAAACACCTTCAGAAATACGTCTATCGCCGTCTGCATTAAAGCCTTTGCGTATTTAATGAGTGAAATCCTTTATATTTTGTGCACAATGTCGTCTTTATATCAATCCCTGACAATACATGTGTAAACCTTGTGTCTGTGCCCACTGATGAATCTATTCTGGACATGACATTTTTTTGCCGACACTTATCCATTTGAGAAATAAGACGCCACTCGGCCGGCACATCAGATGTTATCTGGAGCCCTCTCCACACATAAGGGATTACTTCCAGGTGTCACTGTTGTTGGTCACGTTCTGCGTGTGTGTGTGTGTGTGTGTGTGTGTGTGTGTGTGTGTGTGTGTGTGTGTGTGTGTGTGTCAACTGAGGACTTGCACAATTAAATGGCTGGAAAAGTCCTTTGACTGTATTGTCCATTAGATGGTGTTGGAGCTTAGTGCAGATGGAGTCCACACAGCTTTAGAGGGAGAGGTGGAGTGGAGAGGACATCAGAGCGAGCTTAATGTACTATTGATAAAGGGATGACTGGTGGTAGGAAAGAAATGTACAACTTAAAAATGTAATTCATTACTTTGCTTTCCATTATAAAAGCAAAGTATATAAACCAGCCAGGCGTTGGCAGATAGCAACCAGCTTTTTATTTAACAATCTCTCCTTTCTCTGTGAACTCTAAAACTTTACAAACACTTTGTATTATAACACTTTTAAAGACCATTTGCTATGGTAATGATCGTGTAACAAGCAACGGTTCCAACCCCATGGACCCAAAGTAAACGTACTTTGACCAAGTTCTTAAACAGTTCAAATATTGAGGCATTATTTGGGGGTAATATGAAGAGTTTAAAGCAGGTTGCAGTCGTCAGTATTTTAGAATCTCTAGTCAAAGCGTACCTGGTAATGGAACAGCATGTTCAGCCTCTTCCAGTCACCTTCGATCTTAGTGGTGACGTCTTCATCCTGCAGGATCACACGCTGTCCACGACCCTGACGCCATTCTGCAATTGCAAAGGGGGAAAGAAAAACATATTAACAACTACCGTAATTTTCGGACTATAAGCCGCGCCTTTTTTCCCATTTTCCGACCCTGCGGCCTATATAACGGTGCGGCTAATCTATGGATTTGTACAGCTAACGGCCACTAGGGGACCTCCTAAATCTATGGATTTCACAGGTTACAGTCCACCACCTTTAACTCTATGGGCTCTATGGCCGGTCCGCGCCCCCCACCTTTAAGCGGCGGGCTCCAGCAGGAAAAGCTGGATGCCGGAAAAGAGTGAGACAGGTAGCGCGCCAAAGTAAAAGTGGAACCGAGAGACAGAACGAGAGCAAGACAGACAGACATTACGAGAGCGAGACAGTTTGTGCAAAGGAAGTTTTCATGCACAAACCCTTCGTTCAGTGGGAGGCGTGGATGACTAGCGGCGATAAATCATTCACCAAAACTGGTCGCATGCGAAAAGCAACTTTCGTTCAAGTTTGCGAGTGGATCCTGACAGCGTGGAGGAGTGTCAAAACATCCACGATCACCAACGGGTTCCAAAAGGCTGGACTGCTTACATATGGTAATTAAACATTAAAACACCTGCGGCTTATAGTCCAGTGCGGCTTATATATATACACATCATTCAATTTAGCTGCTGCGGCTTATATTCAGGTGCGCCTTATAGTCCGAAAAGTACGGTATATTCACATAATGCTACTGCTTTAAAAACTATTTACTTTAAAATCTGTCTTGTACAGTACATGTATGATGCCCTACAAGCTAGCTGATATGGCTTTGGCACAAGTAGCAATGCACCCATCAGTCTTTCTTAAACAGTCTGCCAGTTACCATTCCCTTTATCTACATCAGGGATGTCAAACTCAATTTCATCGCGGGCCACATTCGCATAAAGGTTGCACTCAAAGGGCCGGTTGTAACTATATAAATATATAAAATAATTATATTACATTATTGCCTCTGAATTGCATTATTATCGGATAGGATAATAACTTAGCAATTAACTACGTCTGAAAGCAGAAGTCCAGGGCAAATAATTGCAAGTCTCTTCAGTGCGCATGTCACAAAACAAGATGCATTGTGGGACATGTAGTTTACGGGCAACCTGCTCCTGTAAAGTGTCATGTAACCGTATAATAAACGTATTATATTCTTTGCAAGCTCTTGCGGGGCCACATAACATGAAGTCGCGGGCCGGATTTGGCCCCCGGGCCTTGAGTTTGAGACCCCTGATCTACATGTTCCGAAGATTTTAGTTTGTATCTTTCAATGTCCTGCAAAGCATGAATAGGATCAAAAAAGGTTACAAAAAAAAAACCTTAAGAGTAGAAATAGAAGAAAAAAAGGCAAAGAGGACCCAAACAGATATGCCACATGTTAGAGACGGTAACAAGAGGCTAGTTACATGTATCACCCTGTCCATCTCTTTGCTGCTGCGATCGATGGCTCTGATTACAGCCGCATGCCCCTGGCTTGTTCAAATCTTTTTCCATCTTCGACACTGGCCCTTATGCTCAGCTCTCTAAAGGTGCTATTTGTCCCTGCGCTCCCCTTTTCAAACCAGCATCCACTGCTCTAAGCCCCCCGCCATGCTGCTCTTATTGTCAGGGTCTTTGTTAAAAGCACACCGGGCTGATATCCACGACAACGGTCCATGGAGAAACGACAAAGATGCCAGCATAAAGCTACTGCAGATCATTTCCATGCTTTTCAGCTTCCACCGCACATAACAGTATCTTTGATATAAACAACACGCTGGCATTTAGCTGACCTTACAATACAATTACATCTACATGACATTACACACCGGCTTCCCCCACATCTTTGCAACTTTCGTACAAAACAAAAGCTTTAGTAGAAACAGCTCGCAACATTATCATACGTAAAAAGGGGAAGTCGTATGAAAAACAAACAAGCAGATGATTCCTCTATTGTTTTCGCAGACATTCTGGGCGGTATGAACACATCTCCATGTGTGTGTTCCTGCTGTGTTTCCCTCTCGCGTCGGCCACTGTCATCTCCTATTCTGTTCACAAACAGCAAAACAAAGCGGCATGATGAGGCCTGCCTTTGGAGGATCGACATGAATTGTGTGAGCTTCTGAAAGAATCGGCAGGAAATAAAGATTCTCCTGGTGTTTCTGTCTATACAGTAGATCTTCCCATACAGATGCAAATGAGCGCCCGTCTCCAGTCGAGCTTCAGCAAACACGTGAAAATGGGAACAAATAAATAAATATCCTCGGTGTGAAACCAGAGCAAACTGAATTGACTTGGAATCCCAAATCCGGTGGTTGCTCAGTAGAAAGATTGTGTGTGTGTGTGTGTGTGTGTGTGTGTGTGTGTGTGTGTGTGTGTGTGTGTGTGTGTGCGCGTGTGTGTATGGACTTGCATTTTGACTCACACTCAGAGAGATAAGGACTTTGGGGAGTGGATGGAAGCTTATGAAGAGAAAGGCTGAAGGTGACTGTTGTACTCCATGGAGATGTGATACACACTTTTGCTCCGGGTAACACTCACACAATGACACAAAGACACACACTCACACACACACACACACAGGACCTAGCCTCTTTGTCCTCTCCTCTGAAGGATTGCAGCAGAGGGGAATCAGAAACAATATCTGGGATAACAACACTGCTCGCCGATCCGTCTCGGGACCGGCCTGCCACAGTCTCATTATTCTTATCGTTCATTGCAATCAGAGAGAGTGTGTGTGTGTGTGTGTGTGTGTGTGTGTGTGTGTGTGTGTGTGTGTGTGTGTGTGTGTGTGTGAGAGTGTGTCAGAGATCATGACAGCCACTGATGTGACCTGTAGAATGTGCGTAGAGCAACTTCAAAAAAAAATAAAAGATCAATCAAATGGAAGACCTGTTGTAAATTGCACAAAACCAAAGAATGATAATCACAACGCATGACACACACATTAAGATCAACCCTACCTGCGTGAAAATATATGTCACGCGTATTCTCGCTGACTAATGTTTAGCAGAGGACTTTTGGAGACAAAGGATGTAGACCAGGGAGCTGCTTTTACTCAGTCTCTCTTACATACAAAGTAACTGGCCAGCTATCTGTGACAATGTCCAATTCCCTCTCGTAATCAAACATAATAGAACAACGCGTCGAGCCCAAAGGGGGCCGTAAAACAATTTTATCCAGGAGTGTCGTCAAAAGGCTAAACCAATCTCTCCACTTAGCTATCACCCAGACAGGTTCCCCAAGGTAAGCAGAGCCCATCTTGGATTTAGGGTTGGTTATAAATATGCTATTACCAACACACAACAGGGGCCTGGAAGATCCTTCCGGCAATATTACACCATAAAAAAGCCCAGTGCGTGGTACAGAGAGAGAGACTGTAGATATTGGCAGACAAACAATCATGGTTGTTGTGCTCCAAAGGTGTACCAAACCCCCTGATCATGAGTTTTGCAGAAAGTATTGCCCCCTTTCATTTGACCCCTAAAGTCATTTGCAAATATATACGAGCGGAGTTAGATAACATTCTGACCTTGTGGAAATAAGTGCATACTGTAGCTGCCAAAAGGGATCATACAAGGCACCGAAAGCCTGCATTTGAACAATCAAGCCCTGCTTACTATCTTACTCAGAAAGAAAGAGAAACAGAAAGAAAGGACGCTAGGAAATGATTTTGTAGAAAAGAGATCACAGAGCGTCTCGATTGATTAGCTGATCAATCATCTGACTCAGACTCGAGTCAACAAGAGAGTGGATCGATGGGACGTTTGGGGAGGGGAGAGACTACTCTCAGACATCTGAGCCAACCCGGCCAGGAAGTCAAGTCTCCAAGGGTCTTACAGAAATCTACTTCTCAAAATCTAAGAAGACTTGTACGTTTAAAGAGGGGTGGGGAATCCTTTGTAAAAAATCGATGTGTGTCTAAGTTCAGCGTGCTATTCTCCAGACACATACATAGGAAGCGCTGCGTGGTTAGAAATGTGTTGACGAGCTGAACAGTAACTGAAAGCTTCAGCGAGACTACAATGGTGAACGGAAGAATACAAAAGATCCCATTATACACATAAATACATAAAGGAATGCAAAACTCTCCAATGGGACATGTTTTGATTGCATTCGGAGCACTTTATCTTTCCAGTCGTTTGATGTTGCTGTTAATTTCCCTACAGGTGCTAGTATTATCTATGGTCTTCTTATGTGTCGACTTTTATTTTATCCATTTGTTTTTAGGATTTTATGATTATTTTATGGATGTGGATATTACCTCTCGTTTTTATACTTTTGTTTAATATATGATGTGCTTTATGAGTGAGCGGTGTTAGGATTATTGACTTAATTAAACAAATTCCAATCCAACATGTCATGGCAAAGTATTGAGGCTGCAATCAGAAATTGATGGAAGCACTGCCATGGTAATTGTCCTTATCCTTATTCAGCACTGTACTGTAAATAAACAGTTGCACTAATAAATACATCAGACTATTTGCCTGCTTTTTTCGCATTATTTATATATACAGTATCAAGACGAGGATTAGTACCCAGGTCCATGTCGGAGGCTTTCAGGCGGTGGGAGTGTGGCACGTTCTTGTAGATGGCGTCCAGGATCTTCTCCTTCACCTGGCTGATGGTGTCGCAGTTCAGAGCCTTCACCTGGATCTCTGGGCTTTTCTCATTCTCTGGATGGATGCAGTTCAACACCTGTAGCACAAACACACATTATTATTCCCAGGTCTCTAACGATAGGAATTCTGGCAATATTGGTAACTGCAGCAGTCCATGTTTCTGAGATGAAAGGATATATTGTGCTTTATATAATGTATTTGTAATCGTCGTAGAGAAAGTGTGTGTGTGTGTGTTAACCTTGTTGATTGCATTGGATGTGTACTCAATGGAAATGAAACCATTCTGTGCTCGCCAAAGGGCCTTTGAGATAATTGCAGGGAAGAAAAAGATCATTCACCGGGGAAGCTGCTTTTTCATCAGAGGTGGAAGAGAGACAGCAGTGCGCTTCCTCAATTGATGAGCAGCAGTAAACCAGCTAATTATAATATTATTAGCATATGTATCAGTTCTGTCTCCAGGTGTGTGGAGAATTACCCAAAATACAAGAGGAGCTCCAAAACACGTCATAAAAGAGAGGGTCAACGTGTAATCAAGGTTCTTGAACGCTGTCAGGATTTAACAGTGCTGAGTTTTCCCATTCAAACACACACCTCAGATGACTGGAGAACAGAGAGGTTCCAGAAGGAGGATGCTTCATCGCCTCTCTCCATATGTCGCCATTCAAACATGCATATTCTGAAATGGTCTATTTCTCTTTGTCATTTCCAAGCCTTTCTCTTTTTCTTGACAGCTCTCGTACAGGAAGTGAGGTCGGCGCTCTTGTGCCCTCTGCATGTCGAGCGTGACAACGACAACTTTATGCTGCGTTGCTCATCTCATGACCGACAACCCATAACCACCCTGTCCCTCCCCTCTTCTCCCTGGAAGCATATTAAGTGTCCCCTTTCAGCCCCTGCACCGCGGGCCTGGTGAACCCCTTACCAGCGTCTTGTAGTCAATCTGTTGTCTGATGAGCTTGTCTTCGCTGAGCGAGTAGCGGGCTTCTCCTGTGATGGAGTCAATGGGGCCTTTCTCCATCTGCTGCTTGATGGCACAGAAGAGGGAGAAGAGAGGTTCGCCTGCACACTCCTGTGAAGAGAGAGAGAGGAAGACAACGTTAACAGGGAGGAAGACAACTTTGAAGCCATTCTACACTTGGATGACAGCAAAGTTTAGTAATGAACAAATGTTAGTGTGTTAGGGGTGTCAAACTCAAGGCCCGGGGGCCAAAACCGGCCCGCAACTTCATTGTATGTGGCCCGCAAGAGCTTGCTAAGATTATAATACGTTTATTATATGGTTACATGCCGAACATGCAGAAGCGCGTCGCCCATACACTACATGTCCCACAATGCATCTCAAATATGATTTTTTTTCAGAATTTGACTTTTTTCTTCCACATTTCTTTACATTTTCAAATTTTTTACAGATCTTTTTTAAAATCATTTTGTGACATGCGCACTGAAGAGACTTGCAATTATTTGCCCTGGACTTCTGCTTTAAGACGTAGTTAATTATGAAGTTATCCAATAATAATCCAATTCAGAGGCAATAATGTAATATAATTACATTACACATTACATTATTTTATATATATTATATATTTATATATGTATATTTATAGAGTTACAACCGGCCCTTTGAGTGCAACCATAATGCTAATGTGGCCCGCGATGAAATGGAGTTTGACACCCCTGCTGTAGGGTATTACTTCTTAACGCCACATCCATATCATCATACAGTATATTCTAGCTGAAATGAACAGAATCGATTTATTCAAGTCTGATCGAAGTCATGAAAAGTACACATTTCTTACAATGAATTGCTATTGTATCCACAATCTGCACATTTGGGAGTAAACAAAACCCTTGGCTCAATAGTGAAGCAAACATTGAAGATGTACCTTGAGAAACTTGTAGAGGAGGAACGTGAACCAGTTGGTCAGCATTTTCTCTGCAACAGACTCAGTCCTGCCAACAGAAGGACACAAAGCACATCGTGAACTTATGACCCGCAACGCTGTTATTACCACCATAAATATTCAACAAAGTCATCAAATATTCGTCTAAAAATGATGACCGCTGCTAATGAATAGGCTTTCGTTACACACATATAATTGCAAAGACATGGATTGAGTGAGCCTCTGCACATATGACGGCCTTTCAGCCAATCTCTCGGCTGGCTTTTATGTTCAGGCACGCCAAGGGCAGCTTGTCTACGGCGGCGGGGATTTTAATATGAGGCAAAGCAATTAAAAGCCTTTATTTGATCCCAGTGGATTGATGTCGTTAGGGGCTGCATGGGCCCTGTAATAACACTGGCCTCATTACCAAGTGCTCCCTTGCCTATTCACTGGACCAACACTCGATCCGTGCACAATAGAAAGTGAATGAATACATCTCCCTTTCTTTCTCTGCCTGGCATCCGTGCTCTACTAGTGTGGCAAAATGGTGTGTGTCTGCATTTGTGTGTATGTGTTGACCTGGGCCAACGGTGTGATTGATCCCGTGTGAATGACTAATCTGCATACATATTAACAACAGCGGTGGTTGCGAGGGGAGAAAGAGGAGAGGCAGGATCGGATATCCTTTGACAGCCACCTTCTTGACCAGCAGCAGGGGTGTGTGGGTAATCTGTCAGAACACCTCAGACACACACACACGCACACACACACACACACACACACACACACACACACACACACACACACACACACACACACACACACACACACACACACACACACACACACACACACACACACACACACACACACACACACACACACACACACACACACACACATCCCTCCCTCTGCTTTCAATGAGCAACAACCATAGGCATCAATATTTTAGGATTAGGATCCATTGTGTCCGTGTGTGTGTGTGTGTGTGTGTGTGTGTGTTTTGGTTTTGTCCCGTGTGTCAGCTGCCACCTGCAGCCCTCCCGCCTTCCTCCATTCAGACAGCCTCTTTAAGGGGCTCCACACACTGAGACATGAGGCGGGGGGGATATAATGTCCGCTGTGCCAGTGGGTTGGCTTGGCACCCCCTGCCATCATTGGCACAACACCTGGGGGGGATTAACTTCCTGTCTCTAACTGTGCCCGCTGCCCCCCCCCCCCCGCCCGTAGATCCAAGGGTCAACAAGGTCACTTTTCATCTTTTCTTTCATGTGTCCTTGCTTTCTTCCGTGCTCCCTCTGGCTTCCTCCTGCAATCATACACACTTCCAAATCCTCTCCATTTCCACAAATGTAGCCCATCTATCAAAGGGATGAAAGGAGCGTGGAGGAACGAGGAGGTGCACAGGGAGGGAGGGCGGGAGGGAGGGGGCAGTGGAACAGGAAAATTAGGAAAGGAATGAGAAGAAATGGCTCGGTCGAGTCTGGCTTTTTGCTTTTCTTCTTTTAAACTTGCCTTTCTCTATTCACTCCAAATAGACATTGTGTGCCTGTGTAAGTGGACAAGTGTGCCGCTGTTAAAAAGCACAAATTAATCCCACTGCGGATGTATTCAGAAATGACCGTGTGTGTGTGGTGTGTGTGTGCATGCTTCTGGCAGTGGGTGCTGTCCCTGCTGTAGTAAGAAGTCTTGGCACGGCCCCAGCAGTTTGCTTATGCTCCCTCTTCATCAGAGCGCAGAGGGAATGAGGATAGAAATGGCTCTGTGACGGAGCTGCTTTGGGATCTAACGTTTAGTATGACACGTTCCAAACAGTCTTCTCCAACCCTTTGCTAAGCTGCTACTCACAACACAGCACAACCTGCGCTGGGGTTAATACAATGAAATGTGCCGTGGCGTGTTGGCATGGTCAGGTGGGCCGTGCTGGCAGCCGGTCAGAGGGGCAGTGGGCGTGGAGAAGGATGGAGAGCGGAGGGGACTTCCTCCTGATCACTGATGAAGGGGTGTTGGGAAGGTTTGCTCCATCACACATGGGTTGGCCATAGCTCCAACCAGCATGTTGTTCTATGCAAATGTCTTTCTGCTAACTGTCACTTCCTGGAGTGTAAATCTGCTCATTTAAGTTCATTTCTTGTTTACTGATATGACTTTGGCTTAGCTGGGTTAACCGAACAGGTAACTGCATCCGAGTCTCTCTCTGAGGAAGATTGCTCACCCTGAGTGTCAAAACGTCTCACAGTGACGCCTAGCTGCGGACCTGTTTTCAACAAAGATATCTTTAAAGTGAACAAGGGGCTTTTAACCCCGTGCGGGGAGTGTGTGTCCGTGTTTAAGCCGAACCAAAGCTGTGATCAACACAAGAACATATCGGGCTTTCGTCTTTTGACCAATATTAAAACTGGTATTCTGACACATTACCAGCAGCCAAAGTAAACTTAAGGCTTTGTAAAATGGTGTTTAACTCTGTATGACAGGGAGAAGGATGGTGTTGAGGGGAGGCGAGTGAGGGGGTGGAGGAATGGAGGGGAGACAGGCGTTTCAGGAGGAAAGGGCTGAGAGGAATGCGACAGATGGTTGTGGAAGGCTCTCGTTAGTTAGCTTGCCTGGTGGTTGTGCTTCAGCACAGGTTGAGATGGGACAGATGGAAGGATGTGTGTGTGTGTGTGTGTGTGTGTGTGTGTGTGTGTGTGTGGAGAGAGAGCAAAAAGACACACACATGCACACACAGAGATTTCTTGGAAGCGGAGGCAGTGGGTAGCCATGCTCAGATGCTGTGCCAGAGACACCCTGCTCACGCACTTTAAGCATTGATTTAGCAATCAAGAAAACAGGGGAGGGGAAAGAGGGGAGGGGGGATATAGATTGAGCGAGCGAGTATAAGGGAGGAAGAGAGAGATAAAGAAAGGGATGGTGGCAAGTGGCACAAGCCTCAGAACAAGTAGAGGAGGAAGCAGAGGCGGTGTGAGGGAGAATAACACTCAGTGTGAGCAAACATGGTGAAAGAGAGGAAGAGTGAGAGGGAAGAGGAAGAACGCGGAAAGGAGGAGAGGAAACTGGTGCTATCTTTCCAGAAGCTCCATCTCCATAGCCTTATGCCGCTCTATCTGGGCTATTTCCAGCCGCTATCCAAGGACACGCCAGTCAACCCGCTCTATAGGGTGGCATAGCTTGATCACACTGCCTCATCACAACTGAAATGCATGCTGGGATGTCGAAGGACTAACACGCGCTTCTAAGAAGAAAGGACCAGATGAAGACAGTCTGATCAGTGCCAATCACAATGGTGCGGATGACACATGGGCGATCAAACCGCCCGCACGTTTGTTGTAAACATGGCTCTCTCTCCAGTGCTGCACTGTGATTGGCTCTCTCCCAGGTTGACTTCTCCCTCCGTGACAACGACTGAAAGTGTCATAGAAGACAGTTTGTTTGACTCTGGTTCAGATTTTAAGAACAACCATGCTAATATAGAAAGGTAAAGCGCACATTTTAACGAATGTGTGAATGTATCACACGAGATGTATTGTCATCACAATATTGGAGAATGTTTTTGCGCATGGCAGTTTCTCCTCACATGGTTCAGACCTTGCACATTCAAAGCAATAGTGCCATGTAAACTAAGTGCCTTACTTGGTGACACAGCGTTAAGTGTCTCCATTGTCCTTGACTCCCTTTCCCTGTGCCGCTGTCTCTCCTGCTGTATCTCCAGGATCAGCCGTTACTCCATTGTTTAGTGGCTGCACCGAGCTTGGTGAGCTCTTGCTGCAATTAATTATGGCTCCTGTGCCCAGACAACATCAATCTTCCTCTGCATCACCGAGCATCGTCTAAACGTGCTTTCATGAGATGAAAATTCCCATGGTACGAGCATCCATGTCAGTCCTCTTCCTATGATATATGCTTGTCGCGTGTGTGTGTGTATTTATTGGCAGGGATGAGTTTTTAGCCTGAGGGAAAATCAGCATTGTAATTGAAAGGAGACTAATTAATTTGGAAGGTGCCTGGCAAATCATCGGGGGGTGTCAAGACTTTCCGGTTGACCCCCGAGCAAAACAACATACACGTCCATATGTATGAGTAGACATGCGTTTACACACATCAGCTGAAAGGCAGGCGGTTTACTCAAGTAACCATAATCATCACATGTACTACACACTGCGGGCAGGCAGTGTAATCCCTTACAATGCTGCGTTCAAGTGCGTGCCATTAAAGCTCGACTACAAACCCAAGGGAGGAACATGACTGTGTCGAAGTGCAAGCTTTCACTGTTTTCCTGCTTTTGTCAGAAGTGACTATTCCCCCCCCTCTTGAGCTATGTGAAACTCTATTCAGTGCTAATTCATCATAATTATGTTGCTAATGATGTGGCATAGCAACGCACTCTGGTGTCTCTGAGACAGAACAGGCAATCCAAGGTCACGGAGTTAATCCAAACGTGGAACAGACGCAAAGAGAGTCCAGCCCTTGATATTAAAGTGTTTACATTAACCAGTACACACGTTTATCCCTATCCCCAACCCAGCACAAACCCTATGTTTCCAGAAGTGGAGTCTGTGTGGCAGGTGTTCAGTGTGTACATATAAATCATAGGGAGATATTTGGTTGAACTGTTCTTTCTTAATGCATCCTCTGCATCTTCAAAGGTCACTACCAGCTGTATGACTTTAGCCACCTGTTAGAAGGGTATAAGAGGTGAGTTAAACTCGGCACATCTTTTCCGGCCTGGTCCTCACCTTCGTAGCAGCAGCTTGGGGTGGTTCTTGCTCTCAAGGTTGCGGTCTATAAGGTCAGACAGCAGGTGTTTGAGGACATCAGTGGCATACTCCAACTTGCTCTGCAACACTGTCATGATAAGTGAGGCCACGTTGCCACGGTCCCTCATGGAGAAGCCACGCTGGGCCTCCAGAGTGCGAATAAAACACAGCAGGAAGACCTTGTTGTTGATGAGCTGGCCGAACAGCTTCAGCCCCTTCTCCACTTGCTCCTGCCGGTAGCCTGGCACCTGTGAACACATCAGAAATGTTCATCTGACAGGGACACATTGAAAATAACGAGGAGTGGAACAAGTACAGAATCCAGGTAACACATTCAAAGCCATGTCATATAAACCCAGTTCCTGTGGATGCTATATTAGCTTCCTGCATCCCTAGTCAAATACGTAAACATGGCTGACTAAACACAGTTTTATATAACATATAATCATAATAAATACATTTTGATCAGGTTCATATATGTGCTTTATTAACGCCCGTGAACATGTATTAGACGTAATAATTGAATTCAGGTCTGGTTTCTCTAATTGAAAGTGCAGGTATCAGTTCATAAATCTGTCCTCATAAATAAGGAGGAAGAAAGGAGAAACAGAATGAGAGAAAGACAAAAAAGCAACAAGGGAGATAAGGACTTTAAAATCGTGCAGCTTTTGTTGCATTTCGTGTGAAGGTTGAGAATAAAGGCAGGGAAACAATCGGTCTCTTGCGGGAATGCTTATTATGTCGATGGTGCCGTGTGCCACACTAATGTACGTTGAAAGGAAGAGGCAGTGATGTGAATTCCCCTCGCCTGAGCCCACAATGTCCCTGCACCATTTATACTAGGCACTTCGTCTTTTCCCGTAAACAGCATCCATTGAGATTACGTTTTTTTGTATCTGTCAAGAGCACTTGTGGTAAGACGGCATGTCTTTGTACCCAAAGCAGCTGCCAACCAGCATATGTTCTGTCTTTTACCTTTCCTGGAGGAACCTCTTGTAATCTGCTGGGAGCTATTGTTAAGTGGCAAGTCTAATTTAATACGCCTGACAAGATGCATACAATGTCTGTGCTTCAAGTGTTGGCATTTTCCTTGTTTGCGTTTATACACTATGAGCTTGTGAATGAAAGCACACAATAAGGAAGTCTTGAACATGTTATTGTGAATGTTTTGTGCTTTTGTTCTATATAATAAACTGTAAGTGTTTGCAGGTTATAGACCAAACAAATGTATTATACTCTACCGTGGAACAAACATGGATTATGGAGACATGTCCTGACCTACACACAATTTTCACAGGGTCACTGGGATATTTGAGTTTGGAAGGCAGACAGAAGAAAACAATATGGCAGCCGCTGCTGAAATGGAATTATTTCCGTAAAGATCAAGAGGGAAATGGGGAAACAATCATACGAAGCAGCAGGCAACATGAGATTTAGAGGTATAGTCAAGTTGTTAGGAAAATAAATTGTCGAGGCAAGGAAGTCCTTTTGACTCCTAAGAACCAACCTCAACAGTAACCAGGAATACATATAATGTGAAAGGGTAGAGCTCACACATGCCAAACTATATTTTAATATTTTTCCTTATTTTAACTGACTGTGAAAATCCAGTTTTGAAAGAGTTTTCTCACCTATGCTCTTTCTTTCTGAAACCCACAGTCAAAAACGTGACTTTAAATGATCTGACACATCAATAACAATTAGGCAGCCATAAACCGCTTAAGACAAGGCGCCTGCTTTTTTCATTAGGCTTTAATTCCATATTATACTCCTCATACAGTTCCACATTTACACCAATTAAAACATCATTAATATTGCTTATTACTGGGAAATTATCATCAGGGATCGAGTGGCCAATCCTGAGGGCAGTGGAATGGGGGTCCATCATTCTCTTAATGGGAAAAGACGACCTGCTCAATTACGGCTGTCTATCAATGTCACTGCCGACGATGAATCAACTGCTTTTTTTTCTTTTGCTTTCTCCCACTAATTGACTTTTAATTTGTTTTTGAGGTGGAGAGAAAAAAAACGAGCAGCTTCTCATATTGTTTGAGTTATTAATGAGAGCGCGCTCCTGATTTGAGGTTGTCTTGTTTGTTTTTGATAAAGTGTTTGTGTCGGCTGTCAAAAGGCTTTTGTTTACCAGACAGCAACACAACAACCTCGGCTTCAATTTCACCTACTCTGACCCACCACATTGTTAATTTGCTTGTTCGTTTTGCTCTCTTTTCGAATAGGGCTAATTGCATCGGGATTGTTATGTGACAGAGACGGAAGAACAGGTACACATACTTTCCATTGTCTAAATGAATAGGAAATTGGTATCAACTTCTTACAAATAGCTGTCCTGTTTTCAGAAATTCTTTGAACGAAACACATCTAATGGAATATCTATTTAATGGAAATGCTATAGATAGCATGTTAATTGAGAACGTTATTCTGATGTCCAACATTATGTACAAGTTACTTTTCCTGTGACCCAAATAACAATCACAATCTGACACATGCAGAATTTGAATATGTCAGAGATCCAGCTCTGTGTTAGGCAACTATAAAGTGAAAAAAGAGACACAGACTAACGCAGGAACAATACATAATACAAGTTGAATAATCAGAAAACCATTCCACCACACCTCCAGATCTCTGAGTACAGGATGCTCCTCGATGCCCGGGAATAGGACCCTCATGGTGTAGGTCCTGTAGTCCAAGAAGGGGATGCCTGCTCCGTCCAGATCACTGGTCAGCTCATGGATGTCCGTCTGGAGCTCTGCGAAAGCTGATGGATAAAAGCATACACAAAGCAGTTATTTGTATATAAATGGTAACGTACGTTAATATAGCCCCTTTCTAGTCTTCTGTTTACTCAAAGTGCTTGTACACCACATGCCAACATCTACCCATTCAGACACTGATGGCAGGGCAGCCATACAAGTTGCTTAACTGCTCATCATCTAATCCGGTGATCATTCACACACACCAGAGGCTCAGCCTTAGAGAGAAGTTGGGGGTTCAGTCTCTTGTAATGAAACAAGCCTTCTGATTGGTCTACTGGAAAGATTCAGTTGATTTATCCATAGAAACAAGCCCTCTGATTAGTCCATTGTAATGAGCCCTTTGATATCCCAATTTAAACCAGCCCTCTTATTGGTGCATTGAATCACGCACTTTGATTGGCCCATTGAAACGAGCTCTCTGATTGGCCCATTGAAACAAGCCTTCTGATTTGCCCAACAAAAGAAGCCCTCTGATTTCCCCATTAAAACAAGCCTATTTATTGGACATATTAAAACAAGACTTCTGATTGGCCGAATAAAACAAGCCTTCTGATTGGCCCAAGGATGAGCAAATATAGCAACATCATTTTAGTCGATAGATTAGACATTTAGATTTATAAAAGCCATGGCAACACTGGATGCGTGCAATACTTAATACAATTTACGCTGTTGAGCACATACTCAATTGTTACTCATCAATTAATCAGTTCATTCTGCGAATGCTACTTGTGTCAACGGAACTATATACATAATTCAAAACGTTTCTAAGGTAGAAAAGTTAGTTGGATCTATATAAGAATACATTCTATTCCATACAGTAAAACTGCATCAACCTCTTACCCTCTTTGCACTCCAGAGCCACGCGGGACTCCAGGTTGTCCATCTGCATCTGCAGCCTCTTCAGGGTCAGGTCACTCTCGCGAGACTTGCGCTTGTAGGCAATGAGCACCACCACGATGAAGAGGATGAGGAGGGCTCCGGCTGCAGCAATGCCAATGATAGCTGTGCTGCTGAGGGGGCTGTCGGACATGATGTGGACCACACCTGGGGAGAACTCGATTCCACCCACACGTGCCTTATGAAGGGGACAGATCATCACAGATCACAAATAATGCATGTTGTATACACAAATAGAGAAGTTAACTCAAATATAACAATTGGAAAAAGGTTCAATAATGTTACCTTCAAGGCTAAGGCATTTCACTTATTTGTGAATGCTAATAAAATATTGCGTCTATGAATCTCTTTCAAGGTCTTTAAAGCATTTCTGTTTTCAAAATGAAGATAAAATCCCAGACAGATATATTGACTTTCTATTTAGATGAGTACACACTTCTGTTCATTTGTGCATTTTCTGACTGATATGTGTAACAGTAATGTGTCCATCTTTTCTGATGCAGGCTTTAGGTGGTAACATCAGGAAGCACTTTGTTCAAAGTGGTCCCTTTTAAAACCACAAATGGAAACACTATTGAGTTTTCCAGGGCCCTAATCCTTTTTATTGAAGGCTTATTTGTTTGTCTTCTGTCTGCTTGTGGGCAGGAACAGGAACCACACAGATAATTGGATCAGAGCTGTAGACTGTCTCAAAGTGGACAAGCAGATAGATAGAAAGCAACACGAGGAACGTCCGTCTGTCTGTCTGTCAAACTGCTGATCGATTTGTAGGACTGTCTGCCTTATATCTGTCATGTGTATCTTTGTATGTGTGTGTGTGGGTGTGTGTGTCTCTCCTGTCTTTGTGAGCGTGTTCTGGACTCACCAGGACCTTGTGTCGGCCCGTCAGGTTCGGTGACTCACAGAGCAGCTGGGTCTCTGACACTGTTAACATGCAGGGCTTCTCTCCAATGAAAACTGTGTAGTTCAGCTTTCCATTCCCAGTATTGGTTGGTGGAAGAAAGTTCCGCCCCTGCAGGAATGAATTTATGCATAAATAAAGACTTATTGTAGGAAGGCAAACACATTTCGTATTTATATCAATACTGGAATGATGCAAAATGACATTGCATAAAACACGTTAAGGGATTCTTATAGTCTATAACAGTGTTTCTCAAAATGTTTCATACCAAGGACCACTTAACCAATAAAAAAACACTCGCGGACCACCTAACTCCACAAATATCCCAAAACACATCGTTTTTCTAGAACAGATTATAAATCGCCTGGAAATGGTACAAACAAGTGGCAACATGTGTGACGAAGGTGTTGCGCTGGGCTATATCATGCAATAGAAAGTTAAACTTAAGCTCGTTCCATTGCGGAGATATTCCCGCGAGAGTGCGGAAAACTTAAATGTATTTATTTATTTCAAATGTGAAATGTTACCAATATACTCACGGACCACTAGGGGGCGCTCACGGACCACCAGTGGTCCGCGGACCACACTTTGAGAAGCACTGGTCTATAACATGTAGTCAATACATACAGATGCATCTATCCTCATACCTTCAGTATAATGGGGGATCCAGGTTTGAGCTCCAGCACCCCCGACACACTCAGAGGTTCAAACTCAGGATTGGGGTAGTAGATAAAGTTGCTGTTGTTGAGTGCCATCAGAGCCATCACGTCGTCCAGCTTGAAGCCGAACTCATCAGGCCTCTCAGGCACTTCCTGCTGCCGGGCCAGGCTGATGGACAGCTCCGGGGCCTGGCACAGCATGGTGGTGGGGCCGAGGACCTGGCACAGCTGGAAGAACACAGACCAGAGGGGAGGAGTTATATTTATGAATTGATGAATGAATGTTTTAGCAAATAATAAATCAGAGCTTAGTGAAAGCAGAAAAATGCTGGAAATTGACACAAAAATAAAATGAACATGCTTCAGTTTGGTGTTTTCAATCGTAATGAAGATAATGTGAGTGACTTTGCATTAATCCACATTAGTAACTCGGCAAAGGAGGTTACATTTATGTTAATGTTTGTTTGTCAGAAAGAACGCAAAGAAATAGGGAGCTAATTTGAAAAAAGGAAACGGCCTTGGCGGAGGTCTGTCCTCTCCAAGTGCCCTCCCATTCCATATCAGATTGTAGGCTGGATGTCAGTAAACCATATCCTCAGCTCATAACAGAGTTTCCCTAACACCTCTCCATGCCTCCTTGCAACTAAATCTTTGGAGCATGCAATTTACTTTCTGCATCCAATCTGAAGTTGGTTTGCATTTTGATGTCACAGGTTCACATTTCACTAAGGCCACTGGAGACCCCGTTCCACGGAGAGGAGTTCCTTCATTTCTAAAAGTGCAAAGGAGAACCTGCTGGAGTATTTTCCTCAAAGGAAGCCACCAAATGAGGAGGGAGTGTGTGCCGGCTCATCACAATCCGGCTTTGATGTGTGAAGATTCAGGAGTGATAACTAGGTCTTACCCTTCCTTCATTACCCTCCACCCTCTCATCACTTCTTTATTCCCTGTCCTGTGATCTTTTCTCCTTTCTTTGACACATTGTTGTTCTGTCACTCTTCTTTCTCCATACCACTTTGCTGCTCAATCAAGGTGTCTCTTTGATATTTTCTGTTCTTTTTGGCCCTCGTCTCTCATTGGCCATGTGATGTGATTTACTCATTTCCTTATGCACATCTCTGAGCCAGTTGTATACACAATAACAGATTGTCTGATCTGCCATTGGCATGCCCTTCAACATCCCCCATACATCTCCATTCCCCTCTGTCCGTCAGGGCATCAACCAGCAGCATTGGTCTCATCCACATACATGTCTGTCTCGCTCAAAGACCCTTCCAGTGTAACCTCTGCCATGCCGCCACTCAAACGGCTGCCCGTCACTCTAATTGGCTCTTTCCACATCAGACTGCACTAATGCTCAAAGGTCTCCAGGACGTCTCCGACATGTGTCGTGCACCGCTGCAGGAAGGGAACTCAAAACAATACTTGTCTCTGTGCACACATGTTGCTTCATCTCAGTGCAAAGTGAAATTGAGCAAATTATTTCATGGAATATTGAACTTATTTTGGGTCCAAGTGCAAACTGCCTGCACACTAGTGTCATGTCAAGTGCAGACATACAGTATGTGAGCACTAATGTTCAACGTGGTGCAAGCTCATGCTCAAATGGGCCATGGAGATAGCATTACCACCTGTTGTCACTTCCTTCAATCAGATCACACAGACCTTGTGTGGCTTTATCTATTCTCCCCTGGGGAAAAGGATAAATAGAGGGTACAATACGTGGATAAGGGCCAATCACTGTGCTTTCATTTCGGTGCCAAAATGACCTATTGTTACAAAGGTGTGGAGAGGAAGTACAACATTCACTATTAAAGCAACTGCCAGCTGTTGATGTCACTGCTCTGGGTCCTTCACTCATCTACCTAAAAGTGGCACTGGGGCTTTCAGTCATGATCTAATAACGATATTACTCTGACATGTCTACAGCCATCTGTCTTTGGAATGCCAAGCAGAATTACAAACACCATTATCTTTACACTTCTCAAACAAACAATACATCTTCTTCAGGTGATAAAACGTGTATTTCTTGACCAAGATGAAGCACAAGTCAAGTTCTTTAATCATCCACACAGTTTGCGTTTGCCATGACTTACATTGAGTGTCTCGTGGTTGTTATATTTGGCTCTGATGAGAGGGGTCTGGATAATGTCCAGGTTAGTTCCTGTCACAGTCACGGGGGTATATCCACTGTGAGAGAGAGGGAGAGATGACCGACAACAACGTTGAAAGGATAGCTCAGATTATTTTATTTTATATATAAATGACTCACTAGCAGTGATACGGCTGCATCAGTATCTATTTGCAGTAAGTACATTTTGTAAAAGGACTGTTTACTGACTGCTATCTGCCCGTGTGCCGTACCTGTAGATGCTCCACTCAGGCTCTATCTTGGTGATAGTGGGGTCTTCAACATACTCAAAGCGCAGGTCTTTCTGGAGATGAGCCCTGTCGATGTTCACAGACACAGACACGTTTCCGAATCCATTCTGGGACGCATGGGTGCGACAGGTGAGCCACTGACCCCCCCTCCTGAAAAGAACATTCAAATCAGTTAGTTATTGACTTAGGAGTGATCTCTTTAGTTGTGTATCACTGTGGGAGCAGACTGCTACACAATTATACAAATGTCATAATTAAGATGATGGAACGGTTTCTTAAGTGAACATGGATAGAGAGTTTTGCCTCAAAATGGAATAGCGCATTGATCAGTGTTAAATCCTTAGTAATAATAGTGCTATTTTTTAACTTATTATTTAATAAAATGCTATTTAAAATGCATTGTAACATATCAATCAAGCAAAAATCCAGCATTTCCAAAACATTCCTTGAGCGCAACATTTTTTACCTTCCAGGACATTTAATTATCGACTTAGCTTATGTGGGAAATAAAAGGAACCAGCAAAGATGAGAACTGTCAGAGGGTATAAAACCCTGCAGTTTGACTAACACAAGCTTTGACTGAGCTTTTAATTGACTGCTTGAGTGTGAGTGGCAGGATCAGCTGTGTCTAACCTCAGATAAGTGCACGGCTGGTCCTTAAACATGATTGACACGTTGCTCCCAGCGTCAAGGTGGCTGCCGGTGATGTTGACGATGGTTCCCCCAGAGACCGGACCTCGGCTGGGCTTCAGGTTGATAATCCTTGGGATCTAGGCAAAAAAGGGACAGAGTTTGTCAAATAATATCCCTTTAAGTTTTAATATATACCTTCACTTACTAATCCCACTGACAAACTACACTATGGTGGAAAGCTTTAACACAGCAACAGCTGACTGGAAAACAGACAGTAAATCCTCCTTCAGTTCACGTGGCCTTCTTATAATCTCATCTCCAGTCTGCTGCGCTGTGTGACATCTAGACCTGACTCATATAATTCTGTACAGGGAGAAATAAACCTCGGCCATCGTTATTAATAGCTGGCAGTAAAAATGTTAAAACGCCATAAAACCAGAACATAATGGTAAAAACTGCAATTTTATTTCCGTGTGTGCGAGTGATGCTGATTAATTGCGGCCAGCATGGGTTATAAAAGAACACAGAAAGTGTGTTATGTGTGTTTTTGTACGTGTTCATATCAGAAGAATGTGTTGTATTATAACCATCAGTATTTCTTTCTGTGCTCATTAGCGACTGCCAGTTATGTCTCACTGCTGATAAACAGATGAGAATACTTAGAAGGAGTATGAGTATGAATGAGTATGGATTACAGAAAGGCAAATCCAATGATGATACAAAATACATAGATTTTTCTTTGTATACTCACCACAAAATAGTAGTTTTTGGAGGACTTTGCCATGAATTCTGGTCTGCACTCTCCAACCCCGACACAGACCTCCGCGTTCCCAGTGTACTGGCTCTTCTCTGCTTTACCCATCTCACACACAATCCTGGAAACACAAATTAGCATAATTGTAGATATAAATGCCTTGAGAAAGTCTATAGAAAGTCCTTCTGCAGTTGGTTTGTCTTGCCAGCAAATTCTGAGCAAATTGTGTAAAAAGGAATGGACCTAAACCTGTTAAAACCTTAATAAAATAATGTATTATTTGGCAGAGACTTCACCTCTCGAACACTGCCAACTTGTGGAAGAAAAGGGAAAAGTCTACCATTTACATATGACCTCAAATCCAGCCACCTCTTCTGCTGGGTCAGCACTTGCTTAGACTGGCACACAACTTGCTTTCTTAGCAGAAGAAGCCCTGGGGTCTGCTGATAAGCCAACTTTTAATCTAGTTTAAATAATATGACAGATGGCACCTGTGAGGAACCAAAGTTCTGGATTAAACTCAAAATGTCAACTTCCTGAACTGTCTAAAATGATTATGGAGCAGAGCGGGCTTGAGTGAGTGGATGCATGTGTGTGTGTGTGTGTGTGTGTGTGTGTGTGTGTGTGTGTGTGTGTGTGTGTGTGTGTGTGTGTGTGTGTGTGTGTGTGCGTGTGTGTGTGTGTGTGTACACCTGTGCTGCTATACAATATGGATGCCTGATGCCTGCATGTCCATATACTGCAGACATTTATTTGACTCTATTCTGCACTGCTGTGACTTGAAGCTGAACTTCTGGTCTATAGATATTAGGCTTATTTAGCAAGAGGTTACTGATTATGTGGTAGTCTCTCTCTATCTTTCTTTGATAGAGCATTACTTACTACTTTTTTTTTTGGTGCCTCACACACACACACACACACACACACACACACACACACACACACACACACACACACACACACACACACACACACACACACACACACACACACACACACACACACACACACACACACACACACACACACACACACACACCCTGAGGTGAGTTCTCTGGCGTAGTATCATTGGTCAGGCTGACTTGTTACAGCTCAGTGTGTGTGCTAACAAAGGGAACATAGTGTTGTGCCTGTCTGGAGCCCTGGAGGGCATGAAGTGCTCAGCTCTGGTCAAAGAGCTTTCAATAGGATTATGTCAATTCAAGTGAGAACGGAAACAGTCTGTTGGATTCAGGATTTCACTTTGCTACTATTCCAAAACACGGTTTGATTTCTCCCTATGGTTTCCGTACAGCTGTAAAAGCCTATCTCCCGAGACATTATCTACATTGTGGTCGATAACATGGTGAAGTCCTACATCAGAGCATGTCATGTTATGTGATCATAATAGCTGCTGCCTCAAATGGGAATCATGGTCTACAAGATTGTACACAGAGACTCGAGGAGGATGTCTATTTGTATTACACAGTGATGCTGGTGTTCATTTGGTCGTCAATGTAAAATGTGCCTTACTGCTCAGCAGGGATGTAGCCCTCTCGTATGGGGGTGCAATCCACCTGGGCCACCTTCACGTTGTCCTGGATCTCTCTGAAATCCAGGCCCAGGTTCTCGCCACGAATAGTCACGAGCGTGCCGCCCTCCCTGGGCCCCCGGAGAGGTTTGATCTGTTGAAACGTAAATCATGATTAGTGATTTTGAAGACGGGATTTTGCTTGTTTTCCGCAAATTACATATTGCCTTGCAAAAAGCCTTTTCCTGGCAACACAACTTGCACCTATGAAGGAGAGTTTAATTTAGAAGTCAGTAAAACATGAAATAATCAGTATATAACAGGGGTGATATAAATGCTACACTGCTTTTTCACATGGACTAAGATACAGTATCTTCACGGTGCGGTGCCTTACAATGTTCCTATATCTTCCCGTGTTGGGCTCTGAAGAACAATAGCTTTTCATGTGTTTTTAATATGTTCCAGTTCATTGGGATAAGTGATTAGTGTTTTCTGTTCACCCGTTTTATAACTCTCTGACGTAAAAAGACTTTGCTGACCACTAGGGGGACCTGAGCCATTGCTTTGGAAAAGAGACGGAAAATGATAAAATAATATCTCCACTGACAGCTAAAGGGGTCAAGAGTCAGGGTCACATGATTGTCATTTCTCAATCTTGTCTTCACAGAAAACCATGACGATATACTATTTATGATTAACTTTAAACTTGGCGCTGGGTGACATCTGTGCAGTAATCACAGTGTCCTATGATTGATCAGCAGCATCTCATTGTTGATGAGGTCGTTCCAACATCCATCAGCACTTTACTCACACAATTACTTGTTGGCCAGTGAGTGTGTATTATGGCGGCTCAGATGGATGGATGTTCGACGGACACAGAATAGTCTGTTTCCATCTGTCTCTGTCAAATAGTCCTCCAGTAAGGGGCCCAGCTTTCGTGGTGCTGTTTCACCCCCCCCCCTCAAAAAAAAAGTGATCACAAAAAAAGAGGCTGACACACTTGTTGTTTCCCTGCTTGATTTTATAGTTTGCATCGTGCGCCCCAACGGTGTTCACAGAAGAAGAAGAAGAAGTGATGTAAATTAACCAGCTGGGCGGGACAGGGAACGATCCAATCGAATGACAGCGATGACCTCAATCCCGGTCGTACACAACAAGGCGGCCATGTGGGAGACAGGGTTTAAGTATGGTTCAGCGTCTCTGATTAATAAGTCTCCCTGCTGATATCCTAATGAAAAAAAAGCCTTCCAGGAATGGGGCTACAACACAGGCAATTAAAAGACTGCCCAGATGCATTGTGGCTCTCCGTTTATTAGATAATATGGAGGATTGCAAGGGACAAAGAGTTAAAGAGAAATAGAGAAGGAGAAGGCAAAAGAATGAAAAAGAGGGAGCGACGCAATGAGGCGTTCATTAGATGTGTGACTTTGACAAGATAATTGACGGTTGGGTAGAGGCAAACACTTAATCACTTCACTTGCTCTCTTCCGTCCGTCTATGAGAGTCTCTCCCTCTCATATTGTTGATGGGCGATGTCATTATAATGAAGCGTATTAGAATGCATTAGAGTCACGGTTGTCTTGGAAAAGTCCTCACTCCTCACCCACTGACAGATTTTATGGGGGACGTGAGAAGGCTGCAATATGTCCCCGCTGCAGCCTCGGGGATGTGAGCAGAAATACAGGGCCTGTCTCCAGGAATAAATCCACTGCCCGCAGGGAAGGCACACAGTGGAGTGGACCCATGACAAAGTGCAATGTCGTGATGGAGAGTCTTTAATAAGCACATCGAGAGACAACATATCACCATCCTCTTCTCACCTTCTTCAACATTTCATTTATTTTGTCCTGGATACAAATAATCAATATGGGCATGGCTACTTACAAAAAGTAGAGTAAAACAGAGTGTCCAATGATTCCAGACCTTTCTCTTCTGTGTCTGACTATCCTGCTTTATTTAGGGAAATAAAAGGAAGATGAAATCCATCAGGCTAACATGATCCGTTGAGATGCAGGATTATATAATATGATGGGGTTTGTAGTGGCGCTTTCTGTGAATATCCACCAAGATCAGCCACTTATCTGTATGCTGGTCTATGCAGGATGGTATAGGGAGAGGAGAGTGGACAGAAGAGAAGGGATTATCCTTCTATTTCTGTATCCTCCTTCCTTCTCTCTGTACAAACCTATCACTCCCCAGGACACCAGAAGGGAATCCCCCTCTCTGTCTTTCTATCCACGCTTCGCTAGTCAGTCACCATCTGCTCCTACCTCTCGTTCTCGGAAAAAGCCTGCAGAGATGACCTGTATATCCATCATGGGGATATGGGGAGGGTCTTCCACCACCCCTTCAGCTTAACATGGCTCTATTCTGGCTCAGTCTACCCATCCGTCACCACCTTCTTTCATGTAGACCCAATCCATCCTCATCTCCCTTCGTCTTGGCATCTTTCCATCCATCTTTCCTTTGCATCTTTTTATCCTTCATGTCGCTGACCCGTATCCCTTCTGCTTTGCCCGTTTAATATGTCTTACACAGGTCAAGTCCATCTGCCTTTCACGGTGTCTGTGGTTTTCCGGAGTTTACAGGGTTAAGTGGGGGTTAAGTGACCATCTGGTTTGAGTTGATCGAGAACTAGCCAGAATGAGAACGATTAGTCTCCTTTCTAGGTCTAACATGGACAATCCTCCTTTAGTGTTTGTATGTCCACTATAACAGTAAGATGGTGAGTCAATTCTCTCAAAGAAATGTCAATGTGAAAGTCACAAAAACAATAAATAAATACAAATAAGCGATTTTCCGCTTACAGTTTTATTTATTTTAATATTTGACCCTAATGTTGGGTCTGTTGGCCCTTTGTTGGATAGGAAAGGGATGAATAGAGGGTGTGACATGCAGCAAAGGGCCACAGATCGGACCTGAAGACGGACCTGGTGAAAGGACCCAGACAAAGTAGGTGGGGCTGGACTGCCACAGGCGAGCCACTGGGGAACTCACCCCTTACACTTAAGACAATATATTTAAAAGACCTGTGATTATGGTTTATCACTTTGATACAGTAGACTGTAAATCGTTCCTTACACATGCTGTCAAACTAAATGCTTGACTCACTCTTCAATCATGTTAAAATGACCAACTACCACGCTGTCCTGCTGATGAATATATGCTCCCATCAGTGCTCTGTTATGAAGTACTTACGTATACGCATCAAGATATACTTAAAGTACCAAAAGTACAATTAGTCATTGTGCAGATTGGTCCATTTCAGAATAATATATATATGATATGTTTTCTAATTATTGATCATTAAAATGTTATAATGACTTTGTATACTGCAGGGTAGCTTGTGAATTTACTATTTAAGTTTAAAGTGTTATATTTCACATCGTTAAACAAAATCAGAAAAGTAAATAAAGGTACTAAATAAATGTAGTGGACATAAATACACTATTTACGTCTGACTAGTAGTGGAGTAGAAACACAAAGTAGCAAAATACTCAATACAATTCCCTCAAAATTGTATTTAAGTACAGGACTTAAGTAAATGGACTTTGTTACTTAACACAACTGCGGTGATGTGTGTTGTGGTGTGTGTGTACCTGTGTGATCCTCGGGTGGGTGCACTTGCTGTTGATGCCGTTGTGCTCCAGCCACTGGTTCTCGGGGTGGGGGCAGTGCTGCTTGAGGGTGCAGCGGTTGTCTCCTTTACACCACACACATCCAAACAGAGGGTCCGCCTTCAGACACAAACCGCAGCTCCCACGCTGGGCGTCGCACTTGTACAGATGGACTGTGCAGGAGGGAGGAAAGAAACAGAGAGAACGAAAACAAGGAGGAAGGAAGGAGGTAGAGAGAGAGGGAGAAAGAGTGGAAACCTCAAGTAAACAACCTTTGTAAAACTGATTACAGTGCAGCTAATGTATGCAAATGTATTTTGCGCAAAAGCCTCTAGAATGACGGACAAACACTTCAAAACACACACCACACCAAATCTCTCATTGTCTGTCAGCTGCTGTTTGAAATATGCGACAGGGAACTGAACATTTAGAGAGATACATTTGTTGATATCTTTGTCTCATTATTTCTCCATCTATCATCAACTCTATATACTCCCTCCTCTCTTTGAGTTCCCTTCCCTTCTGCTTCTCTCATCTGCTCATTCACCACATATTTAACATATCATCTCCATGGCAACAAGCCAGCCATTTTCTTTTTAATTGCCATTAGATGCATGTGTGATCTGTCCATCAAAAGATGCCCCCGGAGCCGCTTCCTCTACAGGCAAACCAAGGTATGAGGATGGTGAGAAGGATTCTCTAGTTCTAGCATCTTCTCTTTTCCTTCAAACTTTTGTTTCAATCAATCAATCAATCAATCAATCAATCAATCAATCAATCAATCAATCAATGTTTATTTATATAGCCCAATATCACAAATGTTACATTTGTCTCAGTGGTCTTCACAGTGTGTACAGAATATCAGTATGACAATACGACACCCTCTGTCCTTAGACCCTCACATCGTACAAGGAAAAACTTCCGAAGAAAACCCACAGTTTAAAGGGAAAAATGGGAGAAACCTCAGGGAGAGCAACAGAGGAGGGATCCCTCTCCCAGGACGGACAGACGTGCAATAGCTATGCCGTGTGTAAATTGAAAAGATTGAAAAGATTCTCTTTTGATTTTCCCATCATGCTCAGGGATATGTTTTGTACACTGTATTTGACTCAGACACATACATTTAGAAATGTTGCCTTGCAGCTAGTGCTGTCAAAATTATCGCGTTAACGGCGGTAATTAATTTTTTGAATTAATTGTGTTAAAATATGTAACGCATTTAACGCATGTGCAGAATGGCCCGCCCCATACGTGCCACCAGTGGCAGCGCCAGGGTATGGCTGGGGTAGGCTACACCCATACCAAGAAATGGCTTAGCCCCACCATGAACAATGATGTTAAAGTAAGCAAAATAAGTCTGCCAACTCGCGCGGAGTAAATTGCACAGACAGCAGTTAGTAAGATTGATTTCAGTAGCCACGGTTTTGAAAACTTTTGTCACGTAGTGATCGTCTTCTTCTCAATAGAACATCTTTGATAACGGCGTGGTGTTGTTGCAGGAAGTCCCGACGGAGAATACTTTTACTGTAGTACAGGGGTGCCCATAACTGGTACGCAGGTTATGTGCGTAATCTGAAATGCGTACCGTCACTTGTGTCACAAAGCGCATTTGCGTACCGACGTACTTGTGAAGCTTTTCCAGAAGGCGGTTAGATCACCGGACGACAGAGTCGGTCTCCGTGTGCACAGACAGGGCTGCTGTTAACGTCGGTCTGTACAACGGACTTGTGCCAAAACTACGCCAACCGGCTGCGGAGGGAGACTCCCCCCCCCCTTCACCGGAGAACTGCGCTAAAACAGCTGACCACAACGTTCACACTCTGTGGTCACGAAGTACGCGAGCCGCCACCGATTAAATTTGTAATCGTTCGACAGCCCTACTTGCAGCACACTCCGTATTTTAACAATATGCCCGACTCTACTGCCTTAGGTTAAAATAAGTAGTTTTCCTGTCAAAGAACTACATCCCCAGCATGCTGCTGTTTCCAGCAGGGATCACTCACAGTGGTGGATGCTGAAAGACTCACATTTCAGTCATCCCACATGAGACGTAAGTAATTGGATGGTTGGACAGAATAAAACGAAAGGCAGCATTTATATCAAGATATTGATTTGTTTATACCGTTCCTCAGCATGAAACAGTTATTTAACTTTGCTTATTTCAGATTTAGTTATTGCTAAGCAATTTGACATTTGTTTGTATCAACATGTATTGCCATGACTGCTCTTCTGAAATGTATGAGAACATAAACAACTGGAGTTGCTGAGATGAGAGCAATTAAATGAAGGAAGCAGACAGCAGTGCCGACGGAGATGGATAGTTTGCCAAACTCTGTTGATAGAAAAATAAGGGAAACAAGCTGAAAATAAATAATGTTTTTGAAAATGGTATTTAGAGAGCTGAGCCAAACAGTGAAGTGCAGAAGGGAACGAGATCTACAGAATGTGAAGCGTAAGAGAGGATGTGTTAAAGTTAACCACTCTAAACGCAACATCAGGGGATGGATGCTGCACATAGCCTGTTGCCATGGAGACTCCAAGGGCAACAATAGGGAAGCAGCAGCTTTCCTGTGTGTGTGTGTGTGTGTGTGTGTGTGTGTGTGTGTGTGTGTGTGTGTGTGTGTGTGTGTGTGTGTGTGTGTGTGTGTGTGTGTGTGTGTGTGTGTGTGTGTGTGTGTGTGTGTGTGTGAGTAAATGAGAGTTTATGGGAGAATATGACAACTATGTGTTTGTGGTTTCTAATAAAGCAGTGAAAACTATGGAAGGAGCTGAAATGGACTCACAAGTGTGGGTTTGTGTCCGTGTGTGTGTGCATGCTTACCTTTGTTGTTGGCGGGGTTGTCAATGGTGAAATCTCCGTTCCAGATGACGGTCAGCACCACGGGAAGACTGCTCATCTCCATCCCATCATAGAAATACTATCACCATGGCAACCGGAGGGGGAAAGAGGTAGAGACGTTGAAGAGGGTATGAGAGAGAGAAGCCATTGAGCCTCTTTAAACTGCCTGTTATCCTCCAGTCCAAAAGGCTCTGATAGAACAATACGGTTCTGAATGCAAAACGCATCATCAACAGGTGGCTGTAGACAGTCAACAACACACACACTGAACTCACACACACTGAACTCACAACAAATGGAATATACATACTAGAGAGCTTTGGAAAAAGATAATTTTCCACTTGGCTCTATAACACTAGTAGCAGGAGGGTTTGCTAAATTACAGTGTCCCTTCTTCTTCTCTGCTCAGTCACAGTACAATATTTGGATCGTACTCTGATTATACACACAGAACCTGCAGACTTCTCCAGACTGTGACATACGCACACCCAAAGGGATGAAGATAGACAGGAAGATGAGATGTTATTGTATCAACAGACGATTAGCATCAAGACCAGTAAAAAGCCTTTTTCATGCTAGTCTTTCATTGCTGTCAATGTATTATGCAGTCAGTGAATGGAGCACGATCGCAGGCTGCGAGGGGAGAACGAGTCAGCCTCGTGTCTCATCAGCCCACTGCCTAGCTGGGAAAGGAAAAACCAGTCAGCCGGAATCAGTGTGTGTGGCTGTGTGTGTGTGTGAGAGAGATTAAAAAGATGTTTAATAGGAACACTTTATAGAAATGGGGCATTCAGTGATGACATCCCAGAAAGGCTAGCCAGTAAGACACACACACATGCACACACTCGTCCTCACCGATGTGTTTTGACACTGCACTGAGGAGCTGTTGAAGCGCAGGGCAGGAACGCGGTGCTCGCTCCCCTGGATGGTCAGCAGACACTCGTACCCTCTCTGACCCGACTGGGGCTGGGGGAGGTTCTTCGCCCGGAGAGTGATGGGCTTCACCACGTCCACCGGCACCAGGATCCTGTCTGCAGGCAGCAGCTGGGGACATCCCTGGAAGAGAAACATGAGTCCTCTCAGCAGGTTTTATGCATCATTACAAATGAAATGGATGTTACTTCATAAGATCCTGCGATGTCTTTCTGCACTCGAGTTATTAGCAGTTCAGATTGTCTGTCACCTGAGGCACACGGTGAAATGCAAAACTCTCTTTTATGGATTATGGAATGACCACACAGTCTGTAGCTATATTATGTAAAGCTTTATGACATTATTCAAAATATGTCTACAGGCTTATCAATTGGCCATAACATGTGCATAGATACGTCAGATCATATTGGAATGATGATTTATAATTACCTCTCTGTGCTGACATGTTTGAGGACCTACAAATACATGGTCTTAACTCATAACTAGTTTGACCAGTGCTTTATTATGAATGAAATTACGATACAGGAAATAAGTGACTTGTAATGTTTAAAACTCAGAGGGAGGTTGCGGATTTGACCAGGAAGATATATTTAAAAAAGTGTTTCATCAGGTAGAAAATCACAGTTCTTCTCAAACATTCATCTGCTTACTCACTGTAGTGCTCCCCATTATATGTTTCATTTGTGTCCACTTGACTGTCTCCTCCATGGTTTCCTGTTTGTGTTTTTATCTTGTTCTGTTGCCTATTAGCTTTTATTTATTTTAATTTTTTTTTTTTTTTTAAATTGTATGGTGTCCTTGGGTGTCATGAAAGGCGCCTAAAAATAAAATGTATTATTATTATTATTCATGTAATTGAATAACATAAGCACTCCAGTGTGTGCCTTTTCCAATGTTTTAGTGCTTTTGTTTATGATAGTCCCTGTTGGGTCTCCTGCTAACATTCACTGTGAGTGAAGGACCAGCTCAACAGGCACTCTATCGTCAGTATACACCGGACAGGAGCAATAATGATACAATGAAGTACACACTTAAACAGAATTGATATGGGCTAACAGTTTGAATTAGCATGTTTGGTTTTAACTGGTGGATTGAAATCAGGTTGACAGAAAAGAGGAAGACTGCGAGGAGGGGTGAAGAGATGGACAAAGAAGAGAAAAGGGAAGGAGAGAACAAGTGGGAAGGAAAGCAGGAAGGTGACTGACTCATGTTTTAGAGAGAGCGGTGAATAGAGGGCAAAAGGGGTAAAAATGAGAGAGAAACCACAAAAGAACCGAGAGACTGAAAGAGGCAAAAAAGACCATTAAGCATATGCGACAGGAGGAGCTTTAGCATGTCAAAGAGGCAGGAGGAAAGAGGGCGAAGAGAAGGAAAGCAGATAAGGTGATCCCCCCCCCTGCCTGGATGGAGCTGGGGGGAGTGAAGCAGAGCGCACGCTGAACTGGGTGATAACACTTGTTTGAAGTTCATTAAAAGCCACTTGATTGGGCGAGGCTGAGTGACTGGCTGCTGCGTGGGGAGAGAGGGGAACGCTCTGCGACACTATTCACAAAGTCATTATAGATAAATGACAAACAGGGCGAGGGGGTTCAGCGGTGGAGGAGAGGAAGGAAGAGGTGGAGCATGTGTTTGCTCTTCCAAATCTCATTTTCCTCACAGCGAACTGCCCGTATTTGGAGTACGAAGATGAGTGTGCGAGCAAAGAGAGATTCATTCCATTTTTAATCACATCTCTTTCAGGTAATACTCTCGAACAATGGGGACATTACATCGGATCTGGTTTGTGGAAATGGAGGCATGGGAAACACTGGAGTGTGACTTAACACGGTGACTTTCACTGAGTCTCCAAGACACAGATCTACACTGATCGTGGCAGATAGGGAGAGGAGTGTGAACAGAGACACTTTCCAATCCAATCCATTTGATTTATATAGCACATTTAAGAACTACAGAGTTGACCAAAGTGCTGTACATCAACAACTGTATAAAAACTAGGGCTGTCAAACGATTAAAAATTTTAATCAGATTAATCACAGCTTAAAAATGAATTAATCATGATTAATCACCATTCGAACTATGTCCAAAATATGCCATTTATTTATGTATATTGTTGTGGGAATGGAAAGATAAATGAAAGCAGGCGGATATATCCATTTAACACAGTATCTATGTTTATTATAAAAAATGTCTGCGTGTCAAAATGAAAGACAACCCACACACCTATCAATCATCAAACCGTGGGGTCTTAATTCATTACGTGTTGATTTCTATCAACGGGGGAGTACTTCAGGAAAGTCGACAGAGGGGCGGCGGCTAGTGGAGTACTTCGTGACCACAGAGTGTGAACGTTGTGATCAGCTGTTTTAGCGCAGTTCTCCAGTGAAGAGGGGAGTCTCCCTCCGCAGCCGGTTGGCGTAGTTTTGGCACAGTTCCGTTGTACAGACCGACGTTAACAGCAGCCCTGTCTGTGCACACGGAGACCGACTCTGTCGTCCGGTGATCTAACCGCCTTCTGGAAAAGCGTCACAAGTACGTCGGTACGCAAATGCGCTTTGTGACACAAGTGACGGTACGCATTTCAGATTACGCACATAACCTGCGTACCAGTTATGTGCACCCCTGTACCAGAGCCATATTATTACTATGATATGGCTCTGCCCTGTACTACAGCAAAAGTATTCTGCGTCGGGACTTCCTGCAACAACACCAAGCCGTTATCAAAGATGTTCTATTGAGAAGACGATCATTACGTGACAAAAGTTTTCAAAACCGTGGCTACTGAAATCAATCTTACTAACTGCTGTCTGTGCAATTTACTCCGCGCGAGTAGGCAGACTTTATTTTGCTTACTTTAACATCATTTTTCATGGTGGGGCTAAGCCATTTCTTGGTATGGGTGTAGCCTACCCCAGCCATACCCTGGCGCTGCCACTGGTGGCACGTATGGGGCGGGCCATTCTGCACATGCGTTAAATGCGTTAAATATTTTAACGCAATTAATTCAAAAAATTAATTACCGCCGTTAACGCGATAATTTTGAACACTAATAATAAAAACATAGCATAAATACATACAAACAGACAGGACATGAAACAAATGTAATACACGAGACAATGAAACCAGATCAGAAGCCACCGACTGAAAAACTCTCCTATATGATGTAAAAACAATACAAAACACTAGTAAGGTAAAAAATAAATAAATACATAAATAAAAACCACATTTAACAGCACAAAGTGCACAACTTTCTTATGCATGCAAGCAGATTCAAGGTTATTACTCACTGACATGTGGGTGCACACTCACCCTAACACACACACACAAATGCAAACGCATACTAAGTATAAACTACAGCCTTGGATTTTCATTTCCTTTCAGTATATGATAAACAGCCAGACAGAATCTCATGCATCATCTGCCTTCATGAAAAACACGTCGTAGAGATGGACAACTTTAAAAAGCAAGCTGCTACACACACACACACACACACACACACACACACACACACACACACACACACACACACACACACACACACACACACACACACACACACACACACACACACACACACACACACACACACACACACACACACACACACACACACACCACACACACACACACACACACACACACACACACACATACCATGTATACATCACTTCAGGGGACATTACATTGACTTACATGCATTTCCTGGAGACTCATCCTAACCTTAACCATAACCAACACATGCCTAACCCTAACCCTAACCCTAACCAAGTCTTCACCCTAAAATGAATGATTCCCCTTATGGGGACCTCCAATTTGTCCCCATAAGGGAGGCGAGTCCCCACACGTGACTATGTAAACATATGTAGGTCCCCACAAGTATAGTAATGCTAGTCCACACACACACACACACACACACACACACACACACACACACACACACACACACACACACACACACACACACACACACACACACACACACACACACACACACACACACACACACACACACACACACACACACTATTGTCTCTGTTCATTATCTCCTTCTACTGACAAAAGGGTGATTTTACAGCTTTGCTCCAAATACCCATCTGTGTAATCTCCGTTAAATGATCCCCCCAGTGACACATAAACACACTCACACATGAAATAGTTACTACTACTACTTCAAATTGCGTCAAAGTTAATACATGTTTTATTCTCACCCTTGCCATGTTTTGCGATAGAAGAAACAGCAGTGAATAAATTGCACTCAACAGATGCCCTATTTCATTCATGACCATGAGAAATGTATAATGTGGCAGGGAATCCACACACACGCGTGTTAGCTGTTGGTACAGCGTGTTTTTTCTACTACTTAGCCCTGGTTTTTCTGTTGTATACATACACACTCAGACAAACTAATATTACACACGGTGAACGCTGCCAGCAGTCCCCGAGGCCGAGATGGCTCTCAGTGGTTCGGACACACACACGTGCATCCTAGTTGGCTCCTGAAGCCTGTGTTGTTGGCAGCCATGCTCGCTGTCGCCCTTTTAGATTTATGTCAACATTTAAGTTGATCTAACGTCAGTCCGTTTATATCCACTCCCATTCCTCTTCACCATAAACGGCTCAAGTGCGATAAATAACAGAGGAACAAATGCAAATCACATACAGGCGGCAGTGGCTCAGTCTGTAAGGACTTGGTCTTGGAACCGAAGGGTCGCCGGTTCACGTCCCGATCGGACTGGAGTGAGCTGGTAGCTTGAGAGGTGCCAGTTCACGTCCAAGGCCACTGCCGAGGTGCCCTTGAGCAAGGCACCTAACCGAAACTGCTCCCTTGGTGCTGGGTACCTGGCAGCCTCTCTGCTCTGCCACCTCTCCTATCTGCATGTGTGTGTGCATGTATATCCTCCCCTGTGTGTGTAAACACAACAGAGTGGGGAAAGAAATGTCCCTGTAAGGCAGGGGGGTCAAACTCAATTTCTTCGCGGGCCACATCAGCATTATGGTTGCACTCAAAGGGCCGGTTGTAACTTTAAGACTATATCAAAATACATATATAAATATTTAATATATATAAAATAATGTATTATATGACATTATTGCCTCTGCATTGGATTATTATCGGATAGGGTAATAACTTCATAATTAACTACGTCTGAAAGCAGAAGTCTAGGGCAAATCATTGCAAGTCTCTTCAGTGAGAATGTTACAAAATGATTTAAAAAAAAAATCAAATTCTAAGAAAAAATTAATATTTTGAAGAAAATAAGTGAAATTCTGAGAAAAAAACTTGTTCTGAGAAAAAAAGTCAAATTCTGAGAAAAAAGTCAAATTTGAGATGCATTGTGGGGTATGTAGTTTATGGGCAACGAGCTTCTGTAAATCGGCATGTAACCGTATAATAAACATATTATATTATTTGCAATCGCATGAAATGAAGTCGCGGGCCGGATTTGGCCCCCAGGCCTTGAGTTTGACACCCCTGCTGTAAGGGATTAATAAAGTGTATCATCTTCTTCTTCTTCATGCACACAATCCAGATACAAACAGAGACATCTCCATAAACAGAGGTGGCATAAGTATTCGGATGCTTTACTTGAGTGAAAGGGCCAATACATTATTATCAAAATACTTAATTACAAGTAAAAGTCCTGCATTCAAAATCTTAGTTAAGTAAAAGTACAAAAGTATCATCAGCTAAATGTACTTAAAGTATAGAAGTAAAACAAATCATTGAGCAGTATCTGTGTATATAATTATATTTATGTATGCAACATTTCTGGGTAGCATTTTATTTGTATAGACAAACAAAGTTGTGATTGACTTTCTGTCAAATATTTAAATAATTTGACACTTTTTGTTAAAAAGTAGTGGAGTAGAAGTAGCATAAATGGAAATACTCAAGACAAATGTATAGTTAAGAGCAGAGGCAAGTGAGAACAAGTATTTGTAACTTTGTTTGAACAAATCTATAATGTATTTGTTTCCTGGCTGAAGAAAGAGATAAGTGGTCTGTCAGTAGGAGGTGAGACAGTCTTTAACTACATTTACACAGACTAGTGTACATGTCCTTGTGTGTGTCTTTGTGAGAGGATGTGAACTTCAGTGGCAGCCTTACAGTCATGTAATGAGGGACTAGAAGGAGAAAAGTAACTGTTAATATGACTCATATCCAAATAATAAGCGTCGGTTCTCTTTTTATCTGTGTAATTATCTTTTATTCTTCCTCTCTCCATCACTGACTCATTGTTTCTTCCTGTGACCTCCTCTCTGTTTTTCTCATTCTTTCTCCCTCCATTATCCGTCTATCCAAACTCAGCATACGTTGTTCATCCAGCTCACTGACCCTTCTCCTCTTCTCTCATCAACTCCCACTCACCGACTCTCTCTCCCCCTCTCTTTCCCGACTTCTTTTCTTGTGAGGGACCTACTTAGATCTGCTAATTAGAGGCTGGTGGGAGGTGTGCAGGGTGGAGATGGGAGAGTGACAGAGAGTAGGCAGCGGAGTGGGAACTGTGAATGTAAAAGCCCTTGGCATAGTTTGAAGCAACAAGAGAGGCCAATAACTATAGCAGTGTAAGGTGTGAAGATGAAGAGGATCTTGAGTTTTCATACGCTACACGTACACACATGTACACACACACACACGCACACACACCTTGTGGTTACCAAGAACTCCCCTTAACTGGACTCTGTTTTATCCTCTCCTGCAGAGCCTGGGGCAAAGACACTCTCCTGCTTCCTGTTCGTCTTCCTTCTCTCCCTGCTGATCTCCACCTTGTTTCTAAACAGCCCTTCAGTCCTCATCTTAACTTTCCCCCCCCAATACCTCTCCCTTTTCTGTGCCTGCATGTATGTCCTTTCTGCCCTGCGTTTTGGGCTCAAGCCATTGAAACCCTGTGATATAACAACAACGTCTTAAGAGGATTACATGGATTGTAAACTAACAGTTTATCCAGTTAACCCGTATTAAACCAGTTTATATCAAATCAAAAACTGAAAGAAGTCCTGATGCTACACTGAAGAAATGTTGACTTTAATTAAGTGTATGATGTCAACAAATAACACATTATTGTATTAGGTTCGTTAAAATAAATGTATTATTTATATATGTATTTTATTATTAAAATAATACATTTAAATAAAGTCAGCATTTGAGTTTGTTCAGTGTAATGCAGTTCATGGCATTGTGAAGTTCTTCAATGGTTCACTTTTGTATCGATGTTCCCCTCATCAGTTGTATTCGCCTCACTCTTTATCAGTCAGTGTGTGTGTATGACATTGATTTGCACCTCTCTTTACCAATCCTGTCCAATATTAGCAACTAGCAGCGATTACTGCTGGCAGTTAGCCGGTTTAATAAAGTTATCTTGATCCACTGATCAATATGTTCTTGGTAAATAAACTCCCAGGCATTGATCACTGCAGCACACACAGCAAGTAAATAATGCAATGAGGGGGTCGTGATATGTGTTCAGTAACAATACAATGTATTTTTTACTGGCTGATTATATTAAAGGAAGGCTTAGAAACAGCTCAGGAAATGAAAATGCTGTGTTGTAGACAAAAGAAGAAGAGAGGGAAATATCATGTTCTTCATTCAGAAAGTGTCCTGATGGAGTTATAAAAAGTGATAGACATGCGGGTAAAAAACACTGCTTATTGATCAAACAATTAAAGTCATATAATAAATGCAACAGTAGTGGTCAGGAATAACTTTGAGCTATTATTCTGTGTAACAAAGAGAAGCTGCATGCAGGTTCTCTTTGTCAGTGAGAAGGGCTTAGTCCTTGAGATGTGTGGAGGGCAGACTGGGACGTGGCCTTGGTTAATGTGCCAACAGGCAACCGTCTGATCCGTGTGCCCATATCATCACTGGCATGAATAAAAAGGCACCCACTGTACGCTGAGGCCTGGCTTTAACTCTGTCCTGCCACGCATACTAACAACAAGCTCTCAACCAGTAGGGAGATTATTCTGGCCACCATCATTAGCATAGAGTTAAGGGATTAATCAGATCGCTGTAATAGTACACAAAAAGTCATCTTCAGCAAAGAGGCCATCCCATCTCATTGAGCAAAGATGACTTGTTGCCTATCAGGACATTTTGGGAATGGTTCTCTGGCTCGCTGTGCGTGTGCCTGCATGTTCTTAAGCCTGTGTGTGTCCAATTCATTAATTCAAACCGGTAAACCACAAATCTGGCAGCAAATGCACGACCTTGGATTTGAAGGGTTAATTAAAAGCAAATTAAAAGTCATTAAGCCTGCAAAACACCTGCCTTCTCTGAAACAACACGTTAGGATGTCATTAACGTGCTAATACCAAAATCCCCTTCACTTTATTTACGGTTTTCTTTTAGTCAGCAACACAATAGGAGAGGATTCCCACATTATTATCCTCAGTCAATATTGACCACCGGCCTCTGAGTTAATTGGAAAAGTAAACCTGCAAAGACTCCAGCTTGGGCCTGACTAAGCAGAAGGTTCAAAAGGATAATGGAAATTGCGAAAAAGGAAAATAATAACGTCTACGCAGGTTGAATGGCTCCGGGGAAACATGGGTGGAATAACACAATTGAGAGCAGACTGCTCATCAAAGCAGGCAATCTGGCTAAGCTTGTCCCTGCCCGTCGAGCAGCGTCTGCCAACCAGACAAGAGCGCTAGTGATCTTCATCACAGCTCACCTCCGGCTGGGATTACCAGGCCACTAACTCCCTGTAAAAGCCTCCCACTGAAAAGTACCGTGACTTGGCAGGGCACAGGCAAACGCTCTATTCAAACACACACACATATACAAATATATAAAGCCCACTGATGCAGACATACTGCCACACACCAGAGGCTACACACAGACACAGTGTGTTCCTTCACTGCTCTGTACTGAAGGCCGGCCCTGTGGCAGGACTCTAAATCAGAGTGAGACCTCTCTCACAGGACTGGAAGTGGTGGGGGGGGGGGGGGGGGATTCGCTGAATGTACCTCGTCCAGTGAGTGGCTTGTCCTCTGCAGCAGAGCAGACTAATTACGGCGGGCTCTGCTTCGGCGGGAATAGAACCGGCTGCCAATACTATTGATAATTCACACGGACTAAGCTGTCACAGGGAATAGGGATGGGCAGGAGGAAATGGCTGCGTTTTATTAGTTTCCACTGCCCTTTGATGTGCAGTCAAGAGCGAGGCATGGCGAGAGACTCGTGCCAGATGGAAGCACTATCGCTGAAAGGTGTCTCGAGCCTTTTAGCATAACTCTTTTTGCATGTGAAAAGCAGAATAACAGCTATTAGAGTCGAACCCGAACATTCCCCCCAATGTATTTCCCTGTGTGTATTACCCAGCTGGCCATACTGTATAAGAAGAGGCAGGTGGAGCTGGGACGCATCAAACCGTGGTTACTTTAAACCTCACTGATTGTACAGGCAGGACATGATGGGCCTCTTGATGGCAGCTCATTGAGGGATTTCATCTCCAGTGAACGTACAGGGGGGGGCGGGGGGGCGGTTGATGTCTGAATAATAATACATTTTTATTGACGTGTTTTATCAGGTGCTCAACGAAACTTTACACTGCTGAAAATAATTAAACAGATAACAAGTTGAATTAAAAAGGAGCAAGGACACAACATTATTCACATGTTTAAAGCCAGTCTGAAAAGGTGAGTTTTGGTCAGTGTCTTAAAGGAATAAAGGAATAATAAAAAATGATCTTGACACTCACCTCCGCCTTCTTGACGCGGCCCTCCTGGAAGGAACATGTGCGAGGGTCGTGGGTGCAGTCATGTCTGTATTTACACCAGTGGCACTGGTAAGGACTGCTCACACAGGACAGACACCTGCACGGAGGACATGTTGGGAATTAGTATTGAACAGGCAGCACATACGCTAGAGAAGCTCAATATGCCCACTTACTCATGTATACAATACCATTTCCAACAGTTTAGGAATCAATGCCATTTGGTTTTCATCAATATGAAGGGATTACAATTATGACAAGCTGTCTGCTGGAGAGAAGTGCTCCAGGGAGGAAATAGACTTACGACTTGTGTACGCTACAGTTGTAGAAAACAAAACTGGTGTTTGCGAACGCCAGGCCTGTCTCCTTGGATTTGAGATAGAGCTGCACGACCTGGTGGTCCCCTGGAGAAAATAGATGATAGTAAAAGTAATATGAAGAAAGACATTTGGGTCATTTGTCACATTTTAAATCCATTGTTGACAGTTTGATTCATATTTTGAAATCAGACCAACAATATAATATAATGTAATGGTAATAGCTGCAGTAGGTACACACTTTTAAAGACCCACTGTCTAACAGTTGGATTATTTTCAGTGTCTCGTCACATTTCCCATGAAGAAGAGATAACTGAGCCACAGGTGCTGAGCCTGTTGCCGAGGAGAGGAGGATCTGAGGAGAGGAGGAGACTGAAGGCTTGTGTTGGGTTTAGACTAAGAGTTGGTGCACATGCTTTTCCCTTGGGGCGTAGAAAACTCTTTGAGAGTATCTTTGTCAAGGTAAAGGGGGAACAAGACGTTCCAGAAACTGTGTGTATATGTGTGTGAGTGTGTGTTAAGCGAGATGGTGCCTCATGTATTTGGTGTGTCCTTTTGTCTGGCCCTAATGAAGGAGTTCATGTTTAATTCAACAGCACATATCACATCTAACTGCTCCGTCTCTCCTGCTGTACCCCTCTGTCTCTCACTATATCTCTATTCACAGGTCTCGTTCGCTTCCCTCCTGCGACTCCTTCCTCCCCCGTCTCCCCTGTGTCTCCCTCCATCTCTCGAACAAAGAGGGAATCGTTCATCAATCACAGTAAAGCACCGCTGACAACGGATCTGTCCTAATTAGGCCACCTAAATGTTACCTTGAAGCCTGCTAACACTATCTATCCCTCCCTCTGTCTTCCCTCCATCCGTCTCTCTTCTTTCTTCTCTCGCTTTCAACCAAACTTAGAACTAATGAGTGCTAGTAAAAAAAATGGAAGGTGAAAGGTTCAAAGAAAGGGATAAATGTGGAATTTTCCTCTTGGTGAAACAAGAATAAGGATATACTGTAACAGGTGTGGGAGAAAAAGAAGACGGGAGGAATGCTGAATGCTGTGTTTGTCTGAGTATGTTTGCGTATATGTATGTTTGCATGACTGCAGAGTTGTCAGCTTAACATGTGGTTGACATGGCAAACATTAAATATTTTTAATACCCCAAAGCACCCTCAGGCTCCCCGTCAGCCTTACATATAACATGTGCTGTCTATCTGATGAGAACTGCACTGCCGCGGTGTTCGTTCATGGCAGTCTATGTGTGTGTGAAGCCCCTGTTCTTGTGGGTGAACTGAATAAATTGAGACAAATTTGAATATTAGTGCATGTGTTCAGCTCAGGCCTTAAAGGTCTCCCCAGCACTGTGATGTCATGAAGATATGCTCACTTTCCCTCGCTGCACTTTACTAATCTCGGTTTCTGGCTCCAATATTTACCAACCATGTCGAACATTTTTAACATAAGGAAGCGTGAAAGCCATGTTTTTTAAACCTCAACCGTTGTGGCATTTAAAAAACATCAGTTAGCATTCGCTTGTATGTAAATGTGGGGCATCATTGATGGATCAAAATCTTTCTATTTATTCTCTCTTTTCATTCATTATTCATGTTGTCCTTTTGTGGAAGTATGTAAGAGGACGGCATCTCCATTATCTCCACACGAGGACACATTGAGGGCTGTGATGAAGGATGCCAGAAGGGAGCTTTGTTCAATTAGACCGGGCTTAGTCAACCACAGAAAGGCGAGGTTAAGTGCAAGGGAATTAGAAAGATTAAAAAATATGGTCCGGTCTTTGCGGAATGAATACTGTCAGAAATGTTGTAGCTGTTTGCCTCTTGAAAGGAATTGTAACAGTGGAATTGTCTGCAGGGACTGTGTAATCTCCAGGCACTACATTAGCCAAAATACTGTAGTAAAAACACTTAATTGTGCGGCTTGATATCCCATGTTTGCAGCGGGGTTAGCAGGGGGCCCATCACTCCCTCTGGAGCATATCTGTTTTGAGGGAGGGTGCCAAATCGATCCCACCGCAGCCCAATTACCAATGTTCGTTCAATTACTAAACATGTCCTGAGGCAGTGCTCCAAGGCCCACATGACGGGGAAACAAAAATTCATACACACACAAAAACACATAGCCCCAGGACATCCAGATCAAAGCCTGCTTCCACAGACATGCACTGTTTGTATTCAACAGGTGCTCCAGATGCTAGGACATTTAAAATAATTAAAATAAAATAAGATATTCTCCCTAATATTACAAACAATTAGATTGTGTCTGGATTTCAGCAGTCTTCCTCCAAATGCAGAGAGATGATTTCTGTATAATCCACTGCTGGCTGGTATGGAATATTATCATTTCTGATACCAGTTTGTTGACATATAAACAAAATGATTACCTTAGATCCACCCTTACCTTTGTCAACAATAATGCTTGGCATTTCTTTCTCAGCGGGGGAGAAGCACTTGATCCGGTTTCCCTCCACCAAGCCATTCATCTCAGTCAGATCCTCGAAGGAGCAGTTCACACCCGCAGAAAGTTCTGGAACATTATGGGCCTCCAACACCAACTGAAGGGAGGGAAATATACAAAGGTATGTTAGCTGATATTTGATATACTTTATTAATCCCCGTGGGGAAATTGTTTCTCTGCATTTGACCCATCCTAGTGTTAGGAGCAGTGGGCAGCCATTTTGAACAGCGCGCGGGGAGCAGTGTAGGGAACGGTGCCTTGCTCAGGGACACCTCGGTAGCACTTGGTCTTGCCGGGACTTGAACTGGTGACCTTCCAGTTGCCAAGCCAAGTCCCTATCGACTTCACCACTTCACCACCACCGCCCCAATAGCTTTCACTATTCTTGGGAATATTATGCTTAATATTCACTTTGAAAGTAATATTATAACACAAATATTACAAAAGATTATTGAAATAATGAAATATTGTGAACCATAGCTTAACAAAACAAAAGGAGGGAGTTTTGACTGCTTCACACAGTGTTTAGATTCCCACATCTGAGAGGACTTCAGATCAGTTTTGGGGCCAATATGTTTGACTGTAACACTTATTGCTGAAGAGGAAAAGCACAGCTGCAAGTTCTATGCAGAGTAATGATCCATCTGCAGGGTGGTCAGCGGCCAGAGGAGCCGCGGGGGACTCTTGGCTGATAACTTAATACATGAACCGACATCTGATGCATCATGCAGAAACAAATAACAGCAAAACACTTCAACTTAAAATCTGTAAACCAAGCCCTAAATGCCTCATGGTCGATGAGCTGTATGTATTTGACATCCGAGCTCAGCATACAGGCTGGTGGACAGGCAGAAAGAAGACCATTCTGTGGGAAATGGAGAATGCAAATCTTCCCTCTTCATTGAAAATGCTGTGTAAGCTCTATGCACCTTAGCAACAACTGGCTTCAGGTGCAGCAGCAGGAAAGAAGAAAAAAACACTGTCCTTGAATAAGAAGGTAAATTAACTGGGTCGTGGAGCCAGGTAGAGTGGGGTCAAGACCAAAATATACATATTGATGGGAAAGCATGTCCGCGATGGGCCTCGGTCCAGGCATTGATCTGAGCTGCAGTCCGTGGTACACGATGTGAGAAGGGCTGACCTGCTCTGTTTTTATATTGCTGTTTAATGAAAAGATGGTGGCGTGGGTGAGAACAGACACAAAGCTTCCCACGTCAGATGCACCGAGCTACCATCTCTTACACATCCTCTTATCATTCATTGCTCACTCTTCCTCTCACTTTCTACTTCTCTCGCTATTTTTCCTTTACGGAGGGAACAAAGCTAGACCTTGAGTTTCCTCAAATACATTTAGAGTAGTAATGGATGAGCCAAGTCCCATCAGGGCTGCATAAATGGAAATAACCAACTCATGTTACAAGCAACAACAGACACATCATGTTCATGTTGCCCTGCTAAACAAACCTTACCTGCAAATGTTTAGATTCAATTTTATTGTCATTGCACAGTACAGGTACTAAGACAATGGAAAGTTGTTTGCATCCAACCAGAAGTGCAAAACAAGCAGAAAGTGCAGAGTTGTATTCAAGTATAGTATATATAAAATGCACACATTTACCTTTTTCCAGACTAAACACAGGTATGATCCTAAGTTAAAAACATATGAGGTCATCATGAGGTTCTTAACATCGCAGTTTATCAGTGGATGTTTGCTGGAACTACTTGTAAACAGCGTGTTTCCTGACGGACACACACAGCGTGACTCCGGTCAGGTAGAGACCGGTCTCCAGTCAGCACCGCTGCAGACTCGCTGTTTGAGGGCTTGATAGCCCACTCCCCCTCCACACTCGTTGCTTTGGAACAGCCCTGAATATGGCAAACGGAGGGGTAGGGTGTAGGGGTAGGGGGTAGGGGGTAGGGTGTAGGGGGCGGTTTGGGAATGGGCCGAAGAGAAGGTATTAGACGCCGTGGCAGACAGGGAGAATGAAAAAACATGGATAAAAATCAAAGAAAACGAAAAGAAAAAGGAGGGGCCGAGAAGGCAAGAGAAAAAAAGGTGAAGTCACTCGCAGGTGAAGCATATGAAGAGGATAATGAGGGCACGAGTTCAGATATACAGCCAGCCTCCTGCGTTCATGATGAGAGACAGATAGAGCTGGTGCAAGAACCAGCTCAACTGGCACATACAAGTGCAGGGCAAGAGCAAGAGGTGGAGAGAATTATCCCTTGAACTCAGTGGCGTTTTCTCCTGGAGGCCAAGGGAAGCCAGGCTTCCCCTGTTTTTTTGGATTGTAGTTATAATTGTAATAAATAAATAAAAACACTTTGTTCGTTTAGTTTCGGTAATCTTTCTGTGCTGTGTGTTGCTGCTGGCCCATCTCTCCCCCATTCTAAATGAGATGTTAAGGTGAAACAGTAGATTGCACTCTCTGTTGCGAGAGGAGGCTAGCCAAAATTGGCTTCCCTTGGTGAAAAAAAATGGAGGGATTGACCAATCAGATGAGGCTCACGTCATGCCTCACAATCCAATCAAATCGTATCAACTTCAGTTCGTACTGTAAGTCATCACCGCCCTTAGAAAGTAGCAAGCAACTGAAGCAAGTGCAATTATGGAGGGTGGAGATTTGGAGTATTTCATCAAAAACTATTTTACTAAACTTCCGCCACAGCAGCAACTACAAATTAAATCTGATGACAGGCCAATGCCCAAACTGGAGTTGTGTACAGAGAGGAAAAAAAGAGCGAATCGGAAAACTTGAAATAATAAACAGCAGATTTCTAACATTTGACATTTCATGTGGCCGGACTGGGTCAGTTTCCAGGGCTGCATTTTAGTCCCAGTCCGCCCCTGGTAACCACTGCAATGTTTTCTTATCTCTGGACTCTGAGGATAACTGAGGCGGTGCATCGAAGGTACAAAAGGGAACTTTAATGAGGGGCAGAAAAGGACATGTTGCTGGCTTGCAGTCCGAGTAGACAAGAGAAAGAAGCAAGGAGGGCACACAATATATACAGTTAACAACACATATGTCCGTGCGGAAACAATACCCCCAAACTGTAGTTCCATGAGTGAATTATGTTATACAGTGGTCACCACAATAACATTAATTAATGCTTAAGTTCTGATTTACAAGAAACATTTGAACTGCTACTGTGTAAAGGGAATACTGCTCATTATCCTTTTCTTTTCCCTTCACTATATCTGTAAAGCGTCTTTGAGCACCTGTAAAAGCGCTAACAAATTAAATCTATTATTATTATTATTATTATTTGTTCAAACTGATTGATATAAAGAAAATGATGAACAGAAACTATGTATAAGGAGTATGAACATTTTTAACAGCCTTATAGAAATTGAATACACTATAGATCAGGTATCAGAATACACAGTATAATACAGACACTATCGACAGCATACATTTCAATATACCATAGCTACTCTTAATTAAGCCTTCAATTAGCCTTCAAATGTCCTGGTTGATACTGTTTTCTCTTACTTAACTTAAAAATAATGTATTGTAATTTGAGATAGTTAACTATTTCATTAACAACAGATGGAAATCAAACAGTGGCTTTGTCTAAGAATATATCTGATTTCAGCAATAGAGTGTATCAGTTTCTGTCAAAAATGCCTTTGCTTATCTTTCCAAACAAATATTTAATAACATAAAGGTCAAGGAGCAGCCGCTGTGTGTCTGGCAGAAACCTCTGCCCTGCAATCAGTTGGATGGGAGACGTGTGGCACAGCCTTTGGGTAAAGCCTGCTCGCTGGGAAAAGGTTAAACACTCTCTAAAGGATCAGGCATGAGCGCATCACACACACATACACAAGCACACACCCCATGAATATAATTAGAGTGGTGCAGAAGTGTACCGCAGACAATCACAACCTCTCATGTCTCAGAGCAACACTGATGGAGAATAGTCATTCTGAGTTGACCTTTGACCTGATATTTATGCACCAAGTCTCTAGGATTCAAAACCATTTCCAAAGCATCATTATATAGGAAATGGGAATTGAAATGTGACATTACTTTCGGTGGTTAAGGTCAGTGGGACTTTTATAACTATAAGTGTTACAACCTTTCAAACTGAGGTTTATCAGGCTAGGATGATATAAAATAGCACGACAAGGGAATGTCAATCTTCTCCTGAACCTGCAGTGAAATCACAGGGACATCTTAAAGTGATGCACACATCTACACACTACAGAGCCACTTTGACTGGTCCTGTCAAAGTGAAAAAGAACCGTTGAATCAGAATGGGCCTTTGGTGGGGAGTAAGTGGGACACAGTGCAAGGGAATACTTACTCCCATAGGTCTCTGTTAAAGCCATATCTATTTCTTTCCTTGCATACAAGTTCACACAGACCATTCATCTTCCAAAAGGTGGATTAACAACAACCCGATATATACCAGCTCCTTATCAAACTAGTGAATACACTCAAACAATCCAAGATAAGTCAGAGCTTTAAATCAGGCAGTTTTTTTTTCAACTAAAATGACTGGGGGAAGAATTATCTTTGCCACTTTGTTGCCAACATCCCCTATAAACACAGCTGAGCTAAACTGTGTGCTGCTAATGATTGTTGACATTTGATGGGAAGTGTTTCACTGGACGTTGCGAGGTCAGGTTCTGAAGGATGCGTTTTGGCAGGCAGTTAAATGATGTAAAGCAAGATTATAGAGTTAACACGGTCTACTAATCACTATCTAGAGCGTAATTACAACGTATTACAAATGATCCTTGAGTGTGTGATGTTGTCACTCTGCCAGACAAGATGTTCTCACTAGCATCACATTCCGTTAGCATCGCTGTGTAATGCAATATGGCTGCACTAAAACAAATGATCGCTAAATGACTGGAAAACAATTATTAAACAATCCCTACGTCAAATGGCACGAAGTATCTTATTTTAGGACATTTGTATGTTGCTGTTCATTTATGACAGATTAATTAAACAATAAGTAATTGCATGAGATGAATTATTTGATATATGCTACACTTTTTTGTTGATACTGTCACTGGTACTGGATGTGTATTTTGATCATTTGTGTAAATCCTATTTTAATTCATATTAAGCTATTTTTGCCTTATTTTATTGTAGAAGTAAAAGTATGTTTCTCTCCACTCACCGTCACACTGAACTGGGACACTGAGATGTTGTTTGGGTGGACGCTGAGACGCACACACTGCTTGATGTCTGATGCAAAGCGACGGGGCTCTGATGAGCGCTCACATTTCTCCTTTCTGGTGCACCTGGGAACACAAACACAAGAGAGGGGGTGTTATCCACGGATGGAAAATGCACACACACACATGAAGTAACCGGACCAGATCATACTTTCCACCTGTTGGCACCTGGGGAAAAAGAGAATGACCCACTGCTGCCTGACGGACAGAGTTCGACACATTTATCATATTTCCTCTCTGGCAGCGTACTAGCTACAGTGTCCAGTGAATGGAAACCCGGTCTCCAGAGGGCGGGAGCAGTGGCATTTAAAACAATGGCTGCTCTATATGTGGAAGTGGAGCCTGTCCGTTGGGAAAGAGGTAGGCCTCCTCTTTGTAATGCTGTCTTAATGACTGGCATTCATGGGCAATGGCAAGTGCAGGTGGACATCTGGATATTGGTGGGGGGCAGGGGTAGATTTATTCGCCTCCTAATACAGACCAGGTGGTCTAATCCAGTACAGGACAGTGGTTTTGGCAGTAAAGAGGATTTAGGAGCACATACTGCAGGGGGACTCCCCATAGTTTTAAATAGTTCATGTTTTTTTTTGTGAAAATGTAAGTGTGTACCATCAAAAGAAACTATGGTAATAAGTTTAAAAGTTAAGTATTACAGCTGAAGTGGCTGACAATAAAAGGATGAAGCTTCAAGTTTTTTATAAAAGTACATTGAGTTAGAAAACTGGCCCTAAATGTAATCTCTACCTTCCTTTCCCACACACACACACACACACACACACACACACACACACACACACACACACACACACACACACACACACACACACACACACACACACACACACACACACACACACACACACACACACACACACACACACACACACACACACACACACACACACACACACACACACACACACACACACACACACACACACACACACACACACACACACACACACACACACACACACACACAATCCCATTTAATCTCCTCATACATTTATACACGTTAAATCCCCTATTGATTCAGACAAAAAACGTACTGTGTAATTAACAACCTGGCTAATCCACAGACTGCCCTGAAACTCCTTAAAATAAATAAAAGAATGAAAAGGAAGAATGATGTAATAATGAACGGACAAAAGAAAGACCTGGAAGTGTTTGATGTCTGAAATACAGTAATACCCTATACAGCACGGCACCTTTTATTCTGAAACATTACGGCAGGACGGGTTTAACCTGACATTAGTATTGTAAAACTAAGCAGCCTTATGTGCCGCAAACAAGACAGACATAAAGGAAAAGAAAATAATCTGTTTGAGAGAGGAAGAGAGCAGGAGGAGGGGTAAACAGTGAGAGAGAGGGAGAGCGGAAAGAAAGCAAGATTTAAAGCTCGGCGACCATTGTTGGCTTTCTTGAGTCGGGTTTAATCGCTTCAGGTTCCTTTGTGCTTCTCTATCACTCCTGTCTGTTCCTCCTTTTCTCACTCTGATTTAATAAGACCACATCATATCAAGTATCCCGAGGCAAACAACCCACACAGAAACCCACAGACGCACGCTTTTACCTTCACATATACATACAAACAATGCATACCTCTTACCCACAGGGCAGTTGTTTACAACCTGAGAAGAGAAGCAGTACTGTAGGAGCTTAAGTTGATTTTGTTTTGATTTATTTGGAACCTTTATTAATACATGTTTCTGTTTCAGTGAGAGGTGCACTTTGCTCAGGTGAAGGGGACGGGGCTAAAGCTTTAAGTTGGAGGTGCGGTGTGTGACGGGAGGGCAGCAGCAGTACCGTAATTGACAGGTCGCAGACGCAGCCTTATGTTTACCAAAAAGACGGTTTATTAGGATCTGCTGTTTAAGTTTACGTTAAATATTGTTCTCGTATTCGGCTTTGTTTTTGCTGGAAAATAAACATTGAAAGAGCAACCAAAACGTCCAGTGGATTTTTTACTGCTAGTCTGACACTGTGTGTGTGTGTGTGTGTGTGTGTGTGTGTGTGTGTGTGTGTGTGTGTGTGTGTGTGTGTGTGTGTGTGTGTGTGTGTGTGTGTGTGTGTGTGTGTTTGTGTGTGTGTGTGTGTGTGTGTGTGTGTGTGTGTGTGTGTGAGAAAGACAGATTTCAGATTTGTTGGTTGTGTCCATTTTCAATCAGAAATACCATGTGTGTGGTATCAGTATAATGATGTTTACCTTTGTGCTTCTTTCTTGACAGTTTCAAAGTATATTGTTTTGGTTGAAAATAAATACAATTTCATGCCAAAGTCTAGCAGAAGTGCATTATTCTCCCACCCCACGCCGCTCCTCCGCTCCCTCCACTGGCTTCCGATAACTGCTAGAATCCACTTCAAGACACTGGTACCTGCGTACCATGCTGCGAATGGATCTGGCCCTTCCTACATCCAGGACATGGTTAAACCGTACACCCCAGCACGTGCACTCCGCTCTGCATCAACCAAACGGCTCGCTGCACCCTCGCTGCGAGGGGGACCCAAGTTCCCATCAGCAAAAACACGTGGGTTTGCTATCCTGGCTCCAAGATGGTGGAATGAGCTCCCCATTGACATCAGGACAGCAGAAAGCTTACACACCTTCCGGCGCAGACTGAAAACTCATCTCTTTCCACTCCACTTCGAGCGATAGAACTATTAACAAAGCACTTATATACTAATAAAGGGCTGGCTTATCGAAAGCCAGTTGAGTAGCACTTGAAATGTTTTTGCTCTATGAAGCCTGAAGTACTTTATGATTCTGTTTTCTTCAAGTTGTATTTTGTTGGTCGAACGCACTTATTGTATGTCGCTTTGGATAAAAGCGTCAGCTAAATGCAATGTAATGTAATGTATTAACATTAACTCGAACAATGTCTTTACGTGAATGGTTGTGTGACTGAATGGTTCCAAGTGAATAATAAATGAATAAATCAAGGTTTATAGAACCATTACATTCAATGTTTCTCTCTTTCTCTCAAACACACACACTGACACCATCATACAGTAAATATTCTCTTCAATGGGCATATACACAGCTACATTGTGAGCCATACTGTTGTGAACGTTTTGCTCAAACATAGACTGTATAAAAAGTGCAAATAAGTCAAAACAATAGCAAACCATTGAAACAGCGTTTCAGCGTGTGGCCTTTGTCAGGTAATGATGATATGTTAATATCATAAATATCTATGTACTGCATGCTATTGACTGGCCATAATAGCAGGAGTAGTAAATGAGTGGACAAGGGAGTGATTTCTGACATCGTGTCTGCAGTATGAGGCTCAGGTTTATGACATCTCTATAGACACTAGCTGCCGTAAATCACAGCAGGGTGATGAGGAGAGGAAGAGGGATGATGCAGGAAACTGCGTGACAGAAGGAATCAGAGTAAACAAGCTATCCTGTAAAGACTTGTAAATGTCGAGCTCACAGTAAATAACATTTTAGGTCAGGTTTTTATGAGCAGGAGTCACAATGTACAATGTTTATGGGTAATAATTACTTTGGAGAAAATGTGCAGCCCACAAATTATATCCCCTGTAATACAGTTACAAGCCAACAAGACGAAACAAGGCAGTGTGGGTTTATGGGTGCAGCAGCTAAGTAGGCCTGGCATATGGGGCCTGTTAATATATTATCATTACAGAGGGTATGTCACTCTGCTCTTAAAAAGTGGACTGGGGCCAATTTGTTTAGCTTGTTATGCAAATAGGTAGTGGGAATAGATATTTTGGTAACACTTTATTTTAAGGTACACAAATTAACCATCAACTAGTTGTTAATTAACATATTAGCAGTATATTGGCTCTTTATTAGTCATTATAAAACACTTATTAATGCCTTATTCTACATGACCATATTCTACAAGTAATAGGCCATTAGTTGAGAGTTGTTCCTCAATAACCCTCTAATTAGTGCTTATCTATTGCAAGGAAGGAAGTTGTTGTGAGTTTTGGTCTTAATATGCTCTGCTCAATATGGGCCTAATAAGGCAGTAGTACCACAAGAATAGTTATTCTCCCATAATAACACTTAACAAATATGATCTATTCTTATGTAACAAGACATGAAACCATACTGTAAGTGTTAATGAAGTCTAAATAACTCAAAATTAGGTATTTCTATCTAATAATATGTTCCCTACTTTGAAGTGAAGTCTTGTTCATAACCGATAAGCTTGTCATTTGACTCTAATTAGGTATTTCTATCTAAGAATATGTTCCCTATTCTAAAGTGAAGTCTTGTTCATAACCAATACACTAGTAGTTTGACTCTAATTGACCTCAACAGGTTCCCTATTCTAAAGTTGCCTCCTCTTCACACTTTGTAAATACATTATAGCACACAACTACTGAAATTAACCTCAACAGTACATGAACAAAGTAGGCACACGTTGAAATATCTGTTTTATTAATGAACCACTAAAGAGAGGTTCAGACACATACACGTACCAACACATGCCAAGTTTCTCCAAGGCTGAGAACACATGCAGCCTGTACTTTTTTAATAAAAACTGATTTGTAACAGAGTTTATGTATTTGTGATCACACTGTGTGACCTGCTTGTATGTACTTACTACACAATAGGTGTACTGTTATCTCTATGTGTTGTACTGTCTCAGTGTGAACATAGATTAAACAGCCAGCCAAACTCTTTTGAGAGCCAGGGAATGAGCAGCCATGCTCCTTTATTGACTTATTTGCAGTCCACTGACATTCAAACGGAGTGAAACTATATTAAAAAAAGTTACAAGGCACTTAATGATCTCATACATGCAAGTGTAACATACACAGATTAACACATAGGACCGCTAAGTGTAAACAAGGTCAATATAGCTAATGCTAGCTGTGCAATAAGCATACAGGGCAGGCTAGTATGGCTAACGCTAGCGTGTAATGCTAACATGCTAGCGTTAGCCATACTAGCCTGCCCTGTATGCTTATTGCACAGCTAGCATTAGCTATATTGTAAGGCTTACACTTACAGTCATTGCTTTCTGACGGACTTGACCCATTTACTATTCAGGTTGCATAGGGGACATTAGTAGTACTCTTCCACTGCCATGCTATTCAGTTCACTTTCTCCTACTTCCTGTAGGCCTACCCGGTTTCCTGTCTGACCTTCAGTACACATTTTACAAAAATATAAATGTGCAAATATGAAACATACAGGTCAATATCACCTTGCTATTGGTAGCTGAACTGTCAATACCCCAAAACATATTCTTAGATTGAAAAACCTATTTTTTGTTATTTAGACACAATTAACACTTATAGTTTCATGTCTTGTTACATTATGGGAGAAGTACTCTTCTTGTGGTACTACTGCCTTATTAGGCCCATATTGAGCAGAGCATATTAAGACCAAAACTCATGAACAACAACTTCCTTACTTGCAATAAATAAGCACTAATTAGAGGGTTATTGAGGAAATACTCTCAACTATTACTTGTAGAATACGGTCATGTAGAATAAGGCATTAATAAGTGTTTTATAATGACTAATAAAGAGCCAATATACTGCTAATATGCATGTTAATTAACAACTAGTTGATGGTGAATGTGTGTACCTTAATATAAAGTATTACCAATATTTTTAACTCTACTCACTCAACACCAAAAATCACAATCAAAAGAAAGAAAAGAAGAGTGGTCAACATTAATTTCCTTTGTTTGATTGTGTGTCTGTCACTTGTGCCATATATGCCAGATTCTATAACTGAAACAACGAATGCATTTAAATAAAAATAAAATATCTAATTCACTTTTTTAAGTTTAGGTTTAGGCCTGCAACACATATCAAATACATTATCTACCATCAATGACTTTTAGCAGATATGCCTTCACGTTGGACTTTGTTTTGCTGTTAATCTTGCACCCGCACAATGTAGCCATACATATAGTATACATCACCATGTGGGTGGCACCAGATAACAGATGTGCGCTAGTTTAAGAAGTGCTCCTGCATCCTGAGTGCATCTCTCACCGTGTGTAAGAAATGCACACATATTGATTTGTGTTAACCCACATGTCCAAATGATTGTGAAATGGGGAATTAATGTAGCTGATTTGGGGCTTCAGTGAAAGGATATTAGGGATAATGCCGTACATGGTTTAGCTGGTGTAAGCGCTGTGTATTATCACAGCAAAGCACTGGATAATTGTTTTCAATTACTATCCAGACAGACCTTGAAAGAAAAAAAGATTGCATCGCTTGGAGCAATATGAAACAATCCCCGCCCTTTGCAAACATCAAAGAATAGACCATTTAGAGAACCCTAGAAATCAAAGCGATTTAGATTTTGAATAACAGTCAGTTAGCCTGACTGGGATCTTTTTCGTGTAGAATTAGATGTCCAACATCTATTCACTTGGTTGGTAAACACCACTGTCTGTTGTGCAGAGCTGTTTGACTGGCAATGACACGTTATGAGAGCGAGAGCTGAAAGGATTAGATTGGTCCTGAATGGAAACTAATCTGCACTCTTGTTTCTTTCAGCCTTTGATAAGGTGACACAATTAGAGTGAGACTGAGTAGAGGGCAGAGACGGCTTTATAGCCTCGACAAATGTTGCTGATGAGGCTGTCATGGCCATTCAAAAGGAGATGGTCTGGCAGATAATATATTTCATCGTGCAACATTTAGCCCTTTTGATGATTTAATTAACTACAATACAAGACGGTCTTATTATGCTGTGCAGTATGTGCACACAGAGCAAAATATATCTGTAATCAGCGTTAAATGATGCATACAAACAGGTCTTATTCACTGCACGCCCTGTAACATGCATATGATTAACCTTTGACTTAAAAAGGAACATCACTCTTTCTTTGAGTCATGGTTTGGGTTTGAAATGTTCATATGATGCAAATGACTGACAAATTGATGACAATAACCAGAAGAACAAAGAGAACTCCAAAAACACTTTGTTCAAGTTACTGGGAAAAAAGAAAAAAACAATACTTGAAAGGAGAAGCTTCAGTATGAAGTCCATCATTCAATGCAGCAAAAACAAGCAGAAAGGCCAGCAGAGTCATGGCAAACAGTTTATTTTGGTGTATGAAGGCATGAGGACTAATTCCTTTGTGGTTAAAAGAGGTCCAGTATCAGTGGGGCACAGGTTGCAGGCTCAGGGGAGCGTAAAGAGAGGGGGAATACTAAAGAGAGGGTGCAGATGTATTTGGCCATGTGAGACTTCAGGTGTAATGCATATCTAATGTGAGGCATGAGGAAGGTCAAACAGGCTGGGAAACGAAAGCTATTAAATTCCCACAAAACTGAGGTCCAGCCATCCTCAGCTCTATCAATGTCTCATGGCACTGGAGGAAACACACACACACCAGTCCAAGACACATTACTAATCGATGTATACAATTACACTAAAATCTCACACATCCATTTATAATTCTGCACTCGGAAAACAAAACAAATGAAGTGGTTTTTTTCAATTCATTTGTTGTATACTCCACACATGGGTGTCTGCCTTCACAGTGCTGTTTGTGGTAAATCAATGCACAACAAATAGGCACTCTGCAGTCCAACTGAAACCCAATTACCATGCTACCCATGCATCAGCAGACACTGTATGGAATCCTATACATACTAATAGCCTGAAGGCTGTATGTTACTCTGGAGCAGGAGCTGTGTCACAGAGGCACTCACATAACACACAGCTACATCTGCCCTACTGGACATGTGACCAGAGCCACACATGAACCCAGCTGACCACACACACACACACACACACACACACACACACACACACACACACACACACACACACACACACACACACACACACACACACACACACACACACACACACACACACACACACACACACACACACACACACACACACACACACACACACACACACACACACACACACACACACACACACACACACACACACAGCAGTTTGTGTGCCTCCTTGTGCTATCATTATGGGTGGTGGTCTACAGAGCAGAAATCCGCATGGAGGGGCCGGTGGGGGTGTCATTACCTGGCCCACTGGCCATGACCCCGTTGCTCCAGTGTGTGGACGCACACACAAGCAAACACACACACAATGTCTGCGTCCCACATAAACCCATACCTAAGGACAGAGAAATTGCAGAGTGGCTGCCCCCAAGTAGAACATCTCTGAGCCACCCCCTTTACGTACCTCCAATGCAGGATCGCCGACTGAGCGGAAAATTACACCGGAACACTGCTGCTGAGAGTCTGCAGGTGCAAAGCCATATGGGATAAAACGATCTCTTAAAATGTATAGTTATATAAAAACAGAGTGAAGCAGCCTGAGAGCTTGGGCTCATCAATCAATGTTCCGTAAACCTCTGAATAACATGAAGGTTATAAGGAAACACTCTATTTCCAACAATCTTCATAAAATCCTATATTTCTCTCTCAAACAAACACACTTTAATAGAGGGTGATCGGCAGCATCAATCTGGCCCTGCAGGCAAACATTTAACAGCTGTTTCTCTCGATCATGAAATGTGGCACCTCGCACTCCACCACGCAATTCTAACAGCTGTCAAAAGCCGTGGCACCAACTTCCTTCTTTATTCTTTCTCTCAAACACAAAAGCCCACTCACGGAGGTTTTACAGGGCGTGACGAGGCAGCGTTATTAGGCTGTTCATCTGTGATGCCACTGCTGCCCCCGAGGACCCCATTAGGCCAGGGTCTCTATATCAACCAACTTTATTTGGCTTTATTGCTAAAATGACCTTTTATGAATTCTTATTTCTTAGCTTGAATTATTGAATCATGTGGCTTTATGAGAAAACAAATAGAGGACGCAAAATAAAATATGTTTTAATCGTAGATATCCTAGATCTTACTTGGATATAAACACACACATCTTCTATGGAAACAGTGAGAGTTATATGTATTTATTATTTGTATATTAATATAAAATGTGCGCTTAGATGGGATAAGAAAGAAAAAGGAATTTAGATGTACTACTGGAATATTTCCAAACACCCCATATATCACTGTCCAAAGTATTATTACATTAAGACTCAATCTGACCTATGTTCATAAAAAAAAAAGCCCAGAAATCCACCAGGGAAAATAATAGTTTATCATTGCATCTACAGTATTTCTTGGATGTTAGTAAATTAAAATCCCCTGTCTGGTGATGTTTTCATGGCTGTCCCTGGGGGAGAAACGGGGCACTGGAGGTCCGCTTCACAAAGGGGTCTCAAGAGTGCACTTGGCTTTTATCTTCCATATATTGTGTTATGATCTTCAATGTGTGGAGCTGTAGACGGCAGCATGTGATACTATTGATCCAGGCGGTCAATATGTAGCCTGCGGAGGTGTGTTTATTCACAGCCGAGAGGCAGCTTGTAACAAAACATTACAATTATTCTCATCATTTTCTGAGCAACGATAAAAATGACATTGCATTTTTGAGTTACATTTAAGTTTAGTTAGTTTAGTTTATTTTTTTCGAGCGTGTAAAACCAAAGAAAATACAAATGAAACAAAAGATGATACAGACATGATACAGTACTATACAAATGAATGCAATAACTAAACGAAATATTTAAATAATAATTGAATCATCTGTAGTATCATTGTCTGATAACAATAAACAACAACACTTTAGCTAATTACACGTCCGAAAAGGGGTCGGAAGAAGTTTACACTTATTTAATCCGTATTTTATTTATTTCCGTATCCGTATTATATTTATTTAAAAGTGTCAATGAACACCACACAAGCATTGAATTCCTTCTCATGAGTAAGTATGTATGACATTATCTTCGTATGAGTGAGTCATCTCTGTGACAATGCAGCTCATATTAACACTGAACAATCAGTGGGGATTACTATAGGATTATATTCCATGGGGATAATATTCTGGTTTCATCCACTATGATGGGCCGTGTTAGCTGCCCTGTACTGTATGTATCAACCTCCCCTAGAGATGCTCTCCATCATAGTCAAGATGACCCGTTTGTGTGTTCGCACAACTGTTTACCCTCACATCCTCCACTTGAGAGTCTTCACATCTCCCTTTCGGCGAATTTATGCTCCGTTGTCCCACCCACCCCTCTCATTCGCTGGAACGCCTCCATAGATCTTCACTTCCCCTGACTGTCAACCCATCTCTCATTTATCCTCTCTGTCTCATGTCAGTACCTGTGCTCATGCTCTGCCGGGAAAAAGCAAGACACCTTCCCCACTGTGAGTGTACGTGTGTGTGTCCATTGCCAGTGTCTTTGTTTCCCTCTGTGCAGCAGGGTGACAATAGGTGACAGTGAGCAATGGTCCAGACTTAAAAGTGGGCGGGCAGGTGTTGTGTGTGTGTGCTTGAGAATGTGTGGTTGGGCTAGGTGGATTGGTGTGTGTGTGTTTGTGTTTCTTCACACTATGATGGTGACAGTTGAGAGGAAACTGGGAGGTGTAGCACTCCGTTCCATCCTGATGCCCCTGTCACTTCTTGGCCTTGTTCCCTTCCCTCAACTTCCCTTAGCATCCCGCTAGAGGTGGAGGGCGGGGGGTGAAACTAGTCACCCATACTCAGGGGATGGCCATCCTCCCCCGGGCATAGACATCAGAGCAAGTGCCATGGATGCAGGACTCTCAAGTTCAGAGTAACAACTTTGAATACATTTAACTTTAAAAGTTGCTCAAGCAATCTGTAGCTGTTTAATACCAAATCCAGTTCCATCTGGGACCATGAGGCAGAGCAGTGCAGTGTGAGAGGTGCAACTGATGTAATATTTTGAGTGGTGATACAGCTCCTCAAACTCATATATGTTATAATGATTTGGAAAGCCAGGTCTTTTGTTCTGAAAACATCAGCAAGTGTAACTGGAATTCAAATGAGGAATGCCAAAATTAATGATCAGGCAATTTTTTAAATCACAGAAAATAAATAACTCATGTCTGGTATTTTTTCCGCAATAGAGTAATTGAAATATATGCAGCTAATATGTTCATTATTTCTAGCCTCAACTGCGAAATGAGCTAAGAGCTAATATGTTCACTGTACTTAAAAATAATGTTAAAGTAAATATCACCCTAACATTAGAGGACACACTTTGTTTGTATGTAAACATTTATCATCTCTGCCAACAACACACCTTACAGCACTGCAGCTATCACCAGGGGGAGGCCAGTGCCAAACAACAACCAAACAAGAGTCCTTGGTAGCATGCTAATTGTGCCGCTGCAGTTTAATTAGCATTGGTGTGGCATACCGCAGTAATGAGCACACTGAAGTAACAGATGACTGTGAACACAGCGACAGGTAGCAGCGGTGCAGAATTAATAAGAGAGAGAGGGGGCAGAGCAAGTAAGAAAAAAACATCCGATAGATCTGCCAATTAGCTTTTCCCCCTCTGAAAAGGTTACTCACTTGACAGCACCAAATATGTCTTGGGAAAACAAAGGATTAAGAAGACAAGCAGCTCTGCAACATGACTTGCAAGTTTCACCAGCCATTTTGTGTGTTTACTTGTGACTGCTTGAACCTTTTTGTATCATCCTAATAAGCTTGCACACATGTTTGAGACACAGTTGTGTGACTCGGAAATACTACATTTCGATGTCTCTTCTCTGTACATGTTAAAAAGAAGGCTGCACCGTACGGGCTGACTTCAGGAATATCTCAGAACATGTGGTCGCCGGGGTTCACTGATTCATAAGGACGTCTCTATATCACAGTTTACTACTGATGGTATAGACCGACCTGCTCTAAAGAACTAGGACAAGGTATTTGCTTTTGGCCAGTGGCACAGACAACTTTACAGCCCAACTTCCACTCCAGGAAGGAGGGATCGATGTTTACGAGTGTTTGGAGGCAGAGGCGGAAGGAGGTAGGAGGAGAGGGATGCTGTTTATGAAAACACAACATATTGGGATCTGACACAAGCAAACATGTGTAGTAGGGTAAATGAGCTGAAATACACAAACTGATAAGATATAAACATATATACTGATTACGTGTGGATTCATTCACGCATACACGTTAAAATGCAGTGTATGATAAGCCTGCTGGAGATATGTGGGTGTGATTTGAATTATAGTTAAGAGAAGAAAAGAGTGGGAAGTAAAGAAGAAAAGAAAAAGTGAGAAAAAGTGAGAAGGAGAAAATGATATCGGCACCCTGGGATTATTCCCCCTATCGCAGCCGAGAGCAGAGATTGAGATATGTCAAACCAATTACTAATGTGAAGATATAAGCACCAATTGTTCCAAATTGACACTGATATCGCAGTGTGTGCGCTATTCCCAACATCCATGCCAAATATGATGACATTCCTTTTGACAAAGCTACTTCTCCAAATATGGTCTCCAATCTGTCTGGATGTCACGCATGAGAGGAGGAGACAGCTGAGTTAGCCATTAACAAAACTGACAGCTGACAGAAAGGCATTAGGGGAGGTAACACATCCATATCTCACATGATCTGGAATATGTCCGGTGAATAGGCTCATTGGGGAACTATGGTTATGCCACATCATACTATTGTCAGGCACCACACCAAATTTAAATGCAAGCAAATTATTCAAGTTCGTCAATCATAGCAGAGTTACCTAAAAGTGTTTTTTATATAGTGTAACAAAAAGTACTTATTTGTCATATATCAGACAAATAGGATGGAATATACAGAATACAACTGTTATTGATAACATTTGTTTTAACATACAGGACATACATGAGCATGTATGTATTTATGTTTGCTGCAGTACAGGCAGACACCTACATACTGCCTTACTGGTAACTGTCTATACCAGGGGTGTCAAACTCAATTTCATCACGGGCCACATCAGCATTATGGTTGCACTCAAAGGGCCGGTTGTAACTTTAAGACTATATAAACATACATATATAAATATTTTATATATTTAAAATAATGTATTATATTACTTTATTGCCTCTGCATTGGATTATTATCGGATAGGGTGAAAGCTTCATAGATAATTACGTCTGAAAGAAGAAGTCTAGGGCAAATAAGTGCAAGTCTCTTCAGTGAGAATGTCACAAAATTATTTTAAAAGAAAAGCCAAATTCTGAAAAAAAGTTACAGTTAAATAAAAAAAAAAAAATCTAATGTAAGATGCATTGTGGGACATGTAGTTTATGGACATCGTGCATCTGTAAATCGGCCTTTAACCATATAATAAACATATTACATTCTTTCAGAGCTCTTGTGGGCCACATGAAATGAAGTTGCGGGCCGGATTTGGCCCCCGGGCCTTGAGTTTGACACCCCTGGTCTATACAGTCCTATATTAGAATCTCCTTTGGTTGAAGGAGCTCGATGGCATTGGCATTAGTCATGCATCTCCGCAGAAGAGAGTGCAAGTTTGATAGGCCGAGACAGTTTGGTGACAGGTGAGACTTCAGGTTTACTGGAATAGTGGCAGGGCTATCTGCAGGGGGGCTGTCTGGGGCAAAGGTTCCTAATGGACCCAACACATATCAAAGGGGCATACAGATGATAGGAAGACGGGCAATATGTCTAAGCAATTAGGATATTTGCCTTTTTAAATAATTGGCCACTGTTCTTCAAGGACGAAGGACAACCAAAGACAAACACACACAGACATACACGCACACACACACACACACACACACACACACACACACACACACACACACACACACACACACACACACACACACACACACACACACACACACACACACACACACACACACACACACACACACACACACACACACACACACACGCACACACACGCACACACAGGCACTATCCACTGATTTCCTCCCTGTACTATTGATTGCCTTCCTCCTCTTCCCCTGGTGTCCTCTCTAACAGCGCCTCTCACCGATCTATAGAGTAAATAAAGGCAATGCTGATAGGGGAAGAGGGAGAGAGTGTGTGAGTGTGTGAGCAATTCTGTTTGCTCTCAGAGCAGTGAGGTGATTTCAAGGTTGATTGGGAACAACAAACTATCTGGAAGAACACTTTGAAGATGAACCACATGCTATGCTTCCACTCCACACCACTCCTTCCAGCACACCGTGTGGGAGAGTGTGTGTGGAGTTCTTTGTGATTTGGCCATTTTGCTTTTGGTTTTAATATGCACTGTAGTTAGTGTACTCGACAGGGTGCCTGTTTGCAATGGTCTTTTCTTTTTAGAAACATCTTTACCCATGGCCAGATCTGGAAAGCATTTCCCCTGATAGCATTACATTGATAACAAACACAACTATACTACATTTGAATACGAAATAGTGATTTGAGGGATCACTAATGCTAAATTAAAATCTTAATAAGTGATTGACGCTCATTCATTGGATTTCCCTCAGGCTACATTCTGGGATGTCAGGTAAATCAATTCAAGCTATGACTGAGCAAAGCTCGAGATGAGAACTGTAGGTGTGACCGTGTGGGTTGTATGATCCTGCTCTCCATGTGCATGTGTGACTGGCACAGTGCACATCCAGTATACAGTAGCAGCCATTAAGTAGTTAGCCTCCCACTGTCTGTTAGCATTAGCTACGTCGGTATGATGTGAATTATCATGGAAGCCAATTATTGGGTAAACAGCTATTCATATCATGTAAACGTAAGTAAATGGAGCTTAAAGAAACGTATCAGATGCCTCAGATGGACAGGTGTAACATAACAGGAGCAGGTTAGCAGGAGGAGCCTGGCTCCCTTGGTGGAGGGGTGTCGCTCGGGGGGCTTCAGTTACACCAAAGGCCTGTTAAGAATTCACAACCTTGGAAATTGAGAGCAATGAGGAGAAAGGAACTCTGGGAAAGGTAAACCTGTGGTGGATCAACCACACTGGGTCGAGCATTGTACTTGTGTGCTAGCACCTGCAATCTCCCGCTCTGCCCTCGTGATGGGCAAACACCCAGGCACCTCAAATCAGCTTAAGTGGCATTTTGGATATCTTCTCTCTCTCTGGGCATTAGTCTCATTTTGGTAATTTCACACTAATTCCAGAGCAAGAAAGCGGTGTGTGTGTGTGTGTGTGTGTGTGTGTGTGTGTGTGTGTGTGTGTGTGTGTGTGTGTGTGTGTGTGTGTGTGTGTGTGTGTGTGCCTGCCTTTATGTGTAAGCGAGTGAAGTAGGGTGAGCTGAGGTGAGCTGATTCCATCAGGCTAAGTGTGACAGGCCAATCTGTAGCCACCCATTTACTCTGACTGGGAGGATGTCCAGGGTGTTAATGGGTTTTTACACACACACACACACACACACACACACACACACACACACACACACACACACACACACACACACACACACACACACACACACACACACACACACACACACACACACACACACACACACACACACACACACACACACACACACACACCTGCAAACACACACACACATTCACATACAGTCGCACACACTTAATATTTGAAATTGCAAGCACATTCCAAGTTGAAATATCTGCATGGCTGCTCACTGATGGCCCTAACTTAGTTTGTCATTGATCCTGCTTATCTTTAGACAAACTCCTTTTCAATTAAATTATCTGCAAGAATACACCCTTAAACTTGAATACTAGAATTATGATAAACACAGGAATATGGACTGTTGCATTACACTTTCATGCTTTGTGTGTGTGTGTGTGTGTGTGTGTGTGTGTGTGTGTGTGTGTGTGTGTGTGTGTGTGTGTGTGTGTGTGTGTGTGTGTGTGTGTGGGCGTGTGTGTGTGTGTGTGTGTGTGTGTGTGTGTGTGTGTGTGTGTGTGTGTGTGTGTGTGTGTGTGTGTGTGTGTGTGTGTGTGTGTGTGTTGCTTTGCTTCTAACCTCTGGTTGGTGACCCATAACCCATCAGAGTATGTCCTCTGTCTGCTAATGCACTTTCTGCCCTGGAGACTCCAAACACATGTATCCTCCATGTCTCCTTCCTTCACTCCTTTGCTGCACACACACTCTTTTCCTCACTAAGACCCGTTTCAGATCTCTGTACATGTATTGTATTTCAACCCTCTTTCACAGCTCTTTTCTCTTAGAAGTTTGCTTCCAGAAGTTACTAGTCTATTCTCAACTTCTATACCTTTGTCACCTCCCTATTAATGTCTCGTTTTTACTGTCGCTCTTTTTTTGTATCTTTGTCTGACCCTCACATTGAGTCTCTGCCTTTGCCGTGTATTCTCTGTGCCAGCAGGGATGAAGGTGCTAAATGTACTCAGTCACACACACTCACACCTACACACACACACACACACACACACACACACACACACACACACACACACACACACACCACCCCCCCCCCCCCCCCCCCAAAGGCTATCAACAACACAAGAAACCAATTTTCAATTTACAGCGGAGTGGGACATCGCCCCGCCCCCAGCCAGCTCTATCTCCCCCTCCAATCTGAAGGGACAGGGCTCTGACAGCAGCGTGAGTGCATGTGAATGTGTGTGCTACTGTGTGTGTTTCTGTGCACGGTGAAGAGAGGATGACAGAAAGACATGCAGACAGGCCTAATGGTAAAGCAAAGTGTAAACAAATGTAGATCTCATTCAACAGTTTCCCGTTCAGTGTCAATAACAGAAGCTAACACTCTCTTGGTGTCAACGAGTTTGGAGTGGTGCCCATCAGACCCTGGCAGTGCCCGCTCTGTCTGGGCTCTCACCAGGCTCTGGTTTCAGGGCTGGTAAACAATGCCGGTGCGCAGGTTTGGTAATGGATCTAAGGGGGCTGCTGGCACGAGGCCGAGCCCAAGGAAGGCAATCTGAGACTTGGCCTGGGCAGGCTGGAGGACTCCCTGAGTGTTCAAGGGCTGCCAGGGAGAGAGTGCTGGGCATGGGCCCAGGCGTCATGGAGGTGAGGGAGGCTGACACACACAGCACCCCCCAGACTGTCTGGGTAGTATGTATGGAAATGAAAGCATAATAGACCCAGATGTTTGTGAGTTGTATACGTGTGTGTATGTGTGTGTGGACATCTGTCACAGCAGTAGTACTTACATGTTATGAAGGACACACCAGCCACAGTGAGGGTCTCCAGATCCAAGACATTCGCTGCATGTTGAGTACTGACCACAGGCCTCCACTGGCACCCTTGACAGCTGCAGAGAAACATAGGACAGTCATTACATATGGTGGAGTCGTTCACAGTTACAAAAAGAAAACAGACAAGTAATGTGAAATCAATTCAAAAGAAATGTAATGATTTTAAGGGATCAAACTGTTTGCATCTTGGATAAATAAAACAACATAATAACCGTAAATGTTTAAGATGGTCTCTAGACTTCAGGATAGTTGACATCATTGTAGCTGTGTTGGCAGTTTCCAAATGTTCTAACAAAATCTAGAGCCATATACATAACTGAAAAGACAAACAAAAACCGTATATGCAGTGAGAATTGAAAGAGCAATCGTTAACATTAAAATATAACTTGTTGACAGTTTGCATCTTTCCCCCTAGCTATGGAATATTGGGAGAGTAGTCCCTGTATTGTGATATATAGCCCTGCCAATTCAAACTAGCGTTGACTGGCACTGATTGGCATGGGCCCTGAGTGACCGAGCACGAGGGGCAAAGCTGAGGTACATCTCAGCCGTCGTCCCCTCCTCCTGTCACCATGGTAACAGCATGGTGCAATAATAGGTGTTGCTGGCACTTTTGATTAATGAGCCGTCATTGGTGGATGACCGCTGTCACTCACGCTGCTCACCGATGACAGCCGGGAACGAGAGACGACATCATCATTATGAGACTGATATCGGGTTGTTGTGAGGATACGGCTCTGTGTGTATGTGTCTGTGTCTGTGTGCAGGCCTGCAGGTAAGTCCTAAAATAAAAGTTTTAGATTAAGGTACTTCTCTTTCTCTGTCACCTATGTTGAAGAGATACTATATGATACTTGAAAACATGTTTATTCTTAGAGACAGGATTTTGAAATCCACCTGGTTATACTAACTGGTTTAAAACACTCGTGCACATGTCAAGTTAAACAAACACGGGCCATAGTTCTACTTACTATAACAAAATCTGATGAAGGACGCACATTTACAAGCTGATTATCACACATCTATTTATTCTGTTTAGCTACTTCTCATGGAATTGGACAAACGTAACCCTGCAAGTAATATTACAATATTACAGTAGGTCAGAACATGTTTATAACACCTCTGTATATTAATGGGGAACATGTGAATACAGTGTCTTGCTTAAAGGCTTTGATTAAATTTGCTGAAGTCATCTAAGTTTTCTTCACCTTATAGCCCCTCATACATTTTTTTAAGTTCTTCATCTGTACTTCAGAGTATACATTATAATTATAGAGGTCTTCACAGCACATTGTATTGGCTAAATTCCCTATGGAGGGTATAGAAAGGACCATAATTAAACCATCCAATGTAGGGCATGACTGAACGTAACTAGAGGTCAGAAACGCCCATGCGTAGAGGGACAGCCTGGCCCTGATGGAGGTTCTCTCCGTTGGACGCACCGACTACTACAAAGCAAATCTCGGCCTGATAGTGTGTCTGACCTCTCTTTCTCCAACATGCTATCACTGAAGTCAGAAACTGACACGATGGAGATCCTCTAGAAAACACACCACTACAACATTCCCTCACACTCTCTACATTTATTTCTCTTCTGGGTACTAAAAATAGAATACTCACAGACATAAACCCACACACACACACACAGATTCACACACACACACACACACACACAGCTGAATGATTTCAGAGGGGCGCATCTTCTTATCAAAGTCAAGAGGAATCCTGTATGCTACAGATTAAAAACAATACAAATGTGTGTGTGTGTGTGTGTGTGTGTGTGTGTGTGTGTGTGTGTGTGTGTGTGTGTGTGTGTGTGTGTGTGTGTGTGTGTTTCTGTGTGTGTGTTGTGTGGGGGTTTAGGAGGAAAGGCTGGTGGTGTGTTTCGCCCTCACTTCTGTGTAGAGGCGTATTTGCATTAGGTAGATAAAGGGAATGAGTTTCAGATTGAATCAGAGAGATAGTGGCACAGGCGTGTGTGCATCAAACTCAACACTGATCTTCAGAGCATGTCACATGATAGATTCCCTCTCTTCTTCATGCTCCTCCTCCTCCTCAGATCCACCACTGCCTCAGCTACCTCTGGCTATATGAAGTCACTGAAGAGAAAGGTGGGTTAGCCTATGGAGGGATTGCAGCTGCCAAATCCCTTATCGTGAGAGTGTATGAACCCACAATCTCCCTGCATACGTGTGTGTCTGTGTGTTTATGTAATCTATGTCGCCATGTCACCGCATCGAGTGGTTTCTCACCTCGTGATCTGTCATAAAAGCTAAGCACCCACACAGAACTGTAGCAAACAATGCCACCACATCTGAACGCTTTATAATTTAACACTTTATCGGTGGCAGATATGCCAAAATACACACCGCCCACATGTACACACACATACAAAAACACACGCGGATTTAGACTTTTAGAATGGAATGGACCTCCTGATGCCTATCAAGGCCTCTGATGCCTGCATCTGGGGAAATGGTTTTCTCAGCAGATAAAAACACACACAAAGACACACACACACACACACACCGCATTCAGGCCCAGCAGAAGAAGCAATGGCTGCCAATGAGAATCCTCTGTTCCAGAGCGCGGATCCTGATATCATTCATTCTCCCTCTGTCTGTCTGTCTTTCCCTGTCACTCAGACGCTCTGAGGTGTGTAAGATCATACATTCATCATCTCTACACAACCTCTGCTCTCTATCACACACACACACACACACACACACACACACACACACACACACACACACACACACACACACACACACACACACACACACACACACACACACACACACACACACACACACACACACACACACACACACACACACACACACACACACACACACACACACACACACACACACAAACTCACTCACTCAAGAAGGCAACACTTGTGTCCCCTTTTATCAACAGAAATGGAGGGATTTGGTGGCTAAACGACCCAATGCACCCCTTGTCTCTCTCATCTCGATATCACATTCATTTCATGCAATCTTCTTCCCGGGCTTTGCCAGAGAGGCAGCCATTACGGCTCACTGTCTCTTCACTATGGCTGGGCTATCATATCAGCAGGGATAAATACAAAGGATGGGGTGCATGCCATTTATAATCCCCTCCTGTTTCAGGTGAGCAAATGACAGCCATTACACCCTGCACTCTCCCTCCTTTCACAATAGGGAGAGATGGAAGCTGCTGAATATAATCACGCTTTTTAAAAAGGCCAAGATCACAGGGGTACTTGATGCCTTAATGTGTGGGGAGAGAGATGAAGACGCACTTGAGCATTTACCGTGGCGGCACAGTGGCATCAAATTATATATACAGTATATATATATATATATATAGACTAAGTGTGTGCTATTCTATTGTATCTGTGAAAAATGGACGTCAAGCGGAGCGAGGAGGAAGAGTGTTCCTTTTAAGTGTATTCATAATTTACACTTCAAGATCTTCATCATCTCACTGAGGAAATGATAAAGCTTGACTTTGTTTTTCTTTCCTCTCTTCTTTCCTCTGTCTCCCCTCCCCTTAGATAACGCCAGAGGCCAGCCAGTCAACCTGCAGTGGGAAATTGATCATTTAATACATCAGCAGAGACTTTTATTATGAGCTAATTATTCTGCCTCAACTCTATTCCTCTCTTTATCCTACTCTTTTTCTGTCGCTCCACTTGTAATTAAACAGGGATTCCACCTGCAGCCAAACTCCAGCACTGCACTGAACAGAGAGAGGAATTAAAGTGATAGCCGATCGTGCTCACAGCCTGTCGGGCACACTGAACTCCTCTTATCTCCTCTCTTCTGGCCCCAGGCTGGCTTCGTCTTTTTCTCCTTCCCTGTGGTGACTTTGTGCATTAGTTTGGCACAGTGCTGGCAGTGCATCGATATGTTGGGCGGGGAGCTGGAAGTATCTGGTTGGATTTATACATTGTTATTTTATTCGGCCATTTTCAATAGAACATTGCAAGTTGTTTTTCATGCATATAGCTGCTTTCAACAGTGTGTCATATTAAATATCAGCAAGTTCTGTAGATGACTGCAAGCTAAATTAGCGAATTAAGTGACATTGGTATATACATGATAACAGATAGGAGTAATAATTCCTGACCTCAATATTTCTGTAAGCCTGTCAACAAGTTGTATTGCTCCTATAGAGACCCTGGGTAATATGCATTACATACAGGCCCTCTATCAAGGGCTATGTCAGTGTTATTCATTACAAGTGGCAAACCAACAATCAATTTCTTCCTGAATTCCCCTCTGAATTTCTAATGTGTCTCTATGGCGCGTTTCCACTGCAGGCCTCGCTCGGTTAGGTTAGGCCCGGCTCACTTTAATGCTGCGCTTACAGTTTAGGAACTGGGGCAGTTACTATAGTAACGCAGTGTAGGCGGAGCCGTGACGTCATCTTCAATGAGAGCCCCAGAAAAACAACACAGCCGTTAGCTGTTAGCACTCAGAGCTCACAGCTCTTCATATCTGTTCAGAAACCAGACAAAAGTTAAACAAGTACAAACCACAGACTGCCTGTGTCATGGCGAATACAGTCGCTGGTTTATTTATGTCTGTAGGCCGTTGTTGTGAGTGTGGACGGTCGGAGCATATATAACGTTAGCTTAGCCAAGCTACATTTAGAAAACACGCATTTTAAAAGGGTTTTTCGCCTGCCGTCTGTCTGCAGACTTGTCAAAGCATTAATTCATGGTTTTTACTAACCGGTATCAGTGTGTTGTTACTTCGGCATCATTTAGAAACGTGTATTACAATTAAATCACGGTCAAATATGTTCATCTTGTTGTAGTTGTAGCCCCCTTGCCAGCGACTCTCTCTCTAGTTTAGCATACTCAGCCCGACTCAGCCTGGTTGTTCCTGGCCCTAGAACCACGATTTAGTCCGGCCAGAAAAAGGTGAAAAAGTAGCCCCGGGCCAAAACTAGGCCAAGTGGAATCGCAACCAAAAACCGGCCCCGCACGGCTCGGCACGCTTAAAGCGAGCTACCCGCTGCAGTGGAAACGCGCCATTATTCATTTCTCTATCTATCACAGAAGATCTATTCTCTCTGTCGTTTATTCCTTCATTTATTTCCTGGGGTATCTTTCGTCTTCCTGTCCTTCCACCTCTCCACTCTCCAGCTGGATGGAGGACAGATTGACGTGGGAGTCAAATGAAGCGAGGGACACAACAACGACCCGCTGCCTCCTCACAGCTGACGCGCCAGTCAATCCGTCAACCACCTACCAACGGTGTTACATCATAAACTCAGTTAACAGAGCGGGCCAGTGGCTGCAAGTGCAATATTGTTTTCATTTGAGGTTTTCGGAGGTCAAATGAGAAAGCCATCCATTGCGCTCTCAAGATTGTCAGCGCATGACAAACGACTTGGATACAATCAATCATTTTCACTTATCTTTCCATTCCAAAGAAGGTAAGGGCCCCCATACACAACAAGGCAGTTAATAAGCTGCGGGCAGTTTACTAATAACGGTTTACAGAGAAGAATTTCCTGCATGAGGCATGCTAGGCGATATGTTTACCACCTGTCATGTTTGGTAGGTCTATGCTTACCGAATAAGCTAAGCTGAAGCATGGGAAGCTCAGCAACAGTACTTTTTATTTATACAGCAGAACTTGTCCTAATCATGCTAATGTTGACATTACCCTCAGTGCTCTGTGCTAAAACCAAGCTGAAGACATGATGTATGTCAGAGCATTAAAGGTGTTGGGTTAGATCTGACCACTTGCATTTAGTCTGTAATGCCATTTCTCCCTCTGGCAGGAGCTAAAAGTGTAGCAACACACACACATATAGTGACTAATTTAGCACAGGCTGCCTCATCTTGCCCTGGGGCACAGCCTAGGCAAAGATAAGGTCTGCATTACGCAGACAGAGTGAACAGTTTGGACTGTGGATGATGACTCACATACACATTTCCACACATTTCGAACACATTTCGTGAAGTGTCTGTTACAGTACTATGAGGTAGCTTATAGATTCATAATGATCTGCAACAGGAAAAGATTTCGAAATTTCGAAAATACACCAAGAAACAGCAGGAGAGAAAGATTGCGAAGACAAAGGTAACACATCTGAAAGGAGTAAACTAGAAGAGTTCTCTCCAACCTCGCCTGCCCCACTTAGTTGACATGTTTCAGAAGTGTGCCAGGCAGCAACACATCAGCTCTGTTCGCTTGCCTTGTTAAACCACATTATCCCGCAGCTAAACTGGGACACGACATAATATGCACATCCAAACACCTCCATAACCCACAGCTTCACAATAAAGGGGTGAGGAAGCCACTCAGTAAGGGGTGCGGTAAAAAGTTTCCCACTGATAGAAATGAAAGGATTCTGGTATTAAACGTCTTTGATGTGAAGACGCGATACTTCTACAAATGAGCTTGTCGAATTTCCCTAAGTGAGTTCAAAACTGGAAAAAAGCACTTTTACTTTGAACGATCTCACCCCACTATAGTACACATTTTCAATAATTCACACTTACAGATCTGCTTTTGCTACGCTGCAGATAAATAATTTAACACCCAGTCGCTGCACTTTCGAGCAACAGTTTATATGTGGCATGTACAAACCATGGTAAATGTTGAAAAAAAAATGACTTAAGCATAGAAACCATGTAGGAACATACTGGATAGAATCTGACTGAATCACTGAACGGGTGCTGGCAGGAGGAGTGAATGTGTATGCTGGAGGCTAACGCTACTGCTATGGGCTAACGCTACTGCTATGGGCTAACGCTACTGCTATGGGAACATTGGAGGTTGGATTGAATGACTAAGACACCACAAAAACAGCCTGAACCGTTCCTAAATGCCCTGGAACCCATGTCAAGTCGCAACCCAGCACCATCGGAGTGTAACGAGCTTTCAAAATCATATTTCAATTTCTTGCTCATGATCCAAGCATGCTCCATTTGACTGCACAGTGTTGAATGTGTGGCATTGCTGATTCATGCATAATATACTATATAGTAGGTGTCTGCATTTCTAGGGAAACAAGACCACAGAAATGCATTTATGGTTAACAATATATATCTTGTTAGTTGTTTTTTCTTCTACTATTACAAGAGGGATGTTACAAAAATAATGAATGTTGCATTATTGAGGTATCTTTATAATGGTTGTGCAACAGTAATAGACATTTAGAGACAACTGTATATGTATTTAAAAATCTTTAATCAAGATCTCTCATGTTGACGATTTTATATATTTTTGCTGTTTTGGAAAACAGTACACTAAAACAGTAGATTGTCCACATCATGCAAAAAGAGTGCTAGATTTAAATGTTCCTGTTAACTTTTTTACATCTCTATACATTACATAGTTAATGTGTGATTTGTACTTTAATTTTCAGACTGAATTTACATTGAATGATCCCCCCAACCTCCAGTGTCCCCCCCCCCCCCCCCCCCCCCTCATTCATACCCAGTGTCCTCCTCACTGTGGTTGACATGACCCGGTGTTAACAGGATGGTGAAGAACAGCAGCCGCTCAGTGTAACAGTGGGATTGACCTGCCCCTGTCACTCAAACACCAACCCTAACATCCATAATCAGAGCCTATTCTATAATCTGACTGGCCTCGTTATAACAGAACATCTATTTAACCCGCTAATAACATGGCGTGTGTGAGGATGAGAGGGAGATACAGAGACATGTCCCATTAGAGGGCAGCCAATCACTGGATTAATGAGAGAGTAGGGGAGGAATGGTGGAGGAATGGATTGGGGGAAGGCTAGGGGGAAAAGGACAAAGGGTAGCAAGAGAGGGTTGGAAATGGAATAAAGATGGAGAGAGCGGAGATGAAGAAAGAGGAACGCGGGACACAAAAGGCTGAATCCTCATTCGCTTTACAAATCCCCTTAGAAATGAATAGGGGTGGCAGGAGCTGAAATCTATAATCCCGAAAGAAAAACAAATCTAACAAAGAGGACACAGTCACAGGGAGGAGAGGAGAAAGAAAAGAACAGAGATTGTAAGAATGGAGGTAGAGAAAAGTACTGGAGACTGGTTATGCAGTACAGGACCCGGCACGTGTTGGGCTGCTATAGCTTTCCTCCGTAATGACTTTATAATGTGACGCAGACGAGCAGGGTACAGAGCGACTCAGCAGGATGTCGCCGCCTGAAGCAAGGTGTATACGTCTTCGTCAAGGTGCTTCAGTCACTACACTGGCATGTATTTATACATCAGTATCGTAGTAGTCTGCACTGAAAAAGGCTTTGCTGACTAGATTAGAAATGACAAATGTGTATACTGATAAAGAAACAAAAGTACTCTGCCGGGAAATCATTATATAAGTAATCATGTCTGTTTCCTTTCATTGACTTTGCGATAGAGGGTTGTGATTGCAGTGAGGACGAGGTCTGCAGTCGTTTTCTGTTCATAAAAAGGAGAAGCATTTTGGAGCCTTATCTAAACTTAGTTTACTTTACTCTCATGAGCTGGGATCAGAAATATAAGCTACTCAAGTGGATCACTCACAGTAAATAAGGTTACATGTGTGTTCGCCTGAAGCAGAGCCTCTGTTTGTAGTAGGAACTATTACAACATACGTATCCACCTATTAGCAAGCAGAGAGAGGAATAGCAGAACAGTGTTTCTTAATGACTGCTTAAACTCCTCTCTTTATACTTCTCCTGACCCTCTCTCCTCCAACATCAGGCTGCCCCTCTCTCCTCCAACATCAGGCTGCCCCTCTCTCCTCCAACATCAGGCTGCCCCTCTCTCCTCCAACATCAGGCTGCCCCTCTCTCCTCCAACATCAGGCTGCCCCTCTCTCCTCCAACATCAGGCTGCCCCTCTCCTCCAACATCAGGCTGCCCCTCTCTCCTCCAACATCAGGCTGCCCCTCTCTCCTCCAACATCAGGCTGCCCCTCTCTCCTCCAACATCAGGCTGCCCCTCTCTCCTCCAACATCAGGCTGACCCTCTCTCCTCCAACATCAGGCTGCCCCCTCTCCTCCAACATCAGGCTGCCCCTCTCTCCTCCAACATCAGGCTGCCCCTCTCTCCTCCAACATCAGGCTGACCCTCTCTCCTCCAACATCAGGCTGACCCTCTCTCCTCCAACATCAGGCTGCCCTCTCTCCTCCAAATCCAGGCTGCCCTCTCCTCCAAACATCAGGCTGACCCTCTCCTCCAACATCAGGCTGCCCCTCTCCTCCAACATCAGGCTGCCCCTCTCTCCTCCAACATCAGGCTGCCCCTCTCTCCTCCAACATCAGGCTGCCCCTCTCCTCCAACATCAGGCTGCCCCTCTCTCCTCCAACATCAGGCTGACCCTCTCTCCTCCAACATCAGGCTGCCCCTCTCCTCCAACATCAGGCTGCCCCTCTCCTCTCCTCAGCTCTCCTCTCCTCAGCTCTCCTCTCCTCTCCTCAGCTCTCCTCTCCTCAGCTCTCCTCTCCTCAGCTCTCCTCTCCTCTCCTCAGCTCTCCTCAGCTCTCCTCTCCTCTCCTCAGCTCTCCTCTCCTCAGCTCTCCTCTCCTCTCCTCTCCTCTCCTCAGCTCTCCTCTCCTCAGCTCTCCTCTCCTCAGCTCTCCTCTCCTCAGCTCTCCTCTCCTCTCCTCAGCTCTCCTCTCCTCAGCTCTCCTCTCCTCAGCTCTCCTCTCCTCAGCTCTCCTCAGCTCTCCTCTCCTCAGCTCTCCTCTCCTCAGCTCTCCTCTGCTCTGCTCTCCTCTCCTCAGCTCTCCTCTCCTCAGCTCTCCTCTCCTCAGCTCTCCTCTCCTCTCCTCTCCTCTCCTCACCTCTCCTCTCCTCAGCTCTCCTCAGCTCTCCTCTCCTCAGCTCTCCTCTCCTCAGCTCTCCTCTGCTCTCCTCTCCTCAGCTCTCCTCTCCTCAGCTCTCCTCTCCTCACCTCTCCTCTCCTCTCCTCTCCTCAGCTCTCCTCTCCTCAGCTCTCCTCAGCTCTCCTCTCCTCAGCTCTCCTCTCCTCTGCTCTCCTCTCCTCAGCTCTCCTCAGCTCTCCTCTCCTCAGCTCTCCTCTCCTCAGCTCTCCTCTGCTCTCCTCTCCTCAGCCTCTCCACTCCTCAGCTCTCCTCTCCTCAGCTCTCCTCAGCTCTCCTCAGCTCTGCTCTCCTCAGCTCTCCTCTCCTCAGCTCTCCTCTCCTCAGCTCTCCTCTCCTCAGCTCTCCTCTCCTCTCCTCTCCTCAGCTCTCCTCTCCTCAGCTCTCCTCAGCTCTCCTCTCCTCAGCTCTCCTCTGCTCTCCTCTCCTCAGCTCTCCTCTCCTCAGCTCTCCTCTCCTTAGCTCTCCTCAGCTCTCCTCTCCTCAGCTCTCCTCTCCTCAGCTCTCCTCTGCTCTGCTCTCCTCTCCTCAGCTCTCCACTCCTCAGCTCTCCTCTCCTCAGCTCTCCTCAGCTCTGCTCTCCTCAGCTCTCCTCTCCTCAGCTCTCCTCTCCTCAGCTCTCCTCTCCTCAGCTCTCCTTTCCTTTCCTCTCCTCTCTTTCCATCATGCGTTTCCTCTTTCTGTATTTCTCACTTGTTCCATCTATCACTGAGTGTCTGAGCCCCAGGCCCCAGAAACAGCAGGTGGCCTTCTGCTATCGACCCGCTCAGGCTGCTTTAATAGCGTTTGCCACCACTGGGAATTAGAATTGTGTTTGTGTGTTTGTGCAAGCTGTTATTGTGAACCAGCCTCTGATCATGCAGGCAGTATGGTTATTTAGAACTGTACGGCTGACCACAACATGACCTTTGAACCTGGCAGTGAGGTTAATAAAAAACGCACGCAAGAAATACAAGATAACATTCATCAACATTATTTTTTCGAAAGATGTGATCTGTATCAGTACTGATAGCAAATGAATGCCACATGTAATTATGTAGAACTGAATTATGTTAGTATACTTTTTCTGTTTACATTTCTAGCTCATCCTGTAGACCTCTTCGACATTTAATAACACTTGTCTGGACTTGAAGAATCAGCATGACGGGAAACAATTCCGCTCACAGGTTTGAGGGAAACCATCATGAATCAATTTGCTGTAGAGAGAGCTGTGAGAATAAACCTGTACACCTGTAATGCTACATATTGTTGCTGCACATTTGAGATGAAGCAATATGCACTGAACTCCTTTAGCAGAGTATAAAACAACTGGTGGTAATAAAGCAGTGTTTCAGCTGTCTGAATCTGCATGAAGAATAAAGTCTACTGACATGAGATAACAGATCTGTGGTATAAGAAAGAAAGAAATAACAATACAAAATTGAAACAATTAGTCAAATAAGATCTTGCATTCATTCACTTCTACTTTGTTCTACTAGGGCAGTGGTTCTCAAACCTTTTTCAATAATGTACCCCCTTTGAAAAAGAAATTCAGCCAAGTACTCCCTGATCAGCCTATATAAAGAGGTCCAGCACAGCGCTGCACCATCCGTGTCTGATTTATTAAAACAACAACAGTAACTGAGAAACACTTAAATGCTACATTTTAAATGTTTACAATCCATCACTAAATTCATGGAAAACCAATTTTAACATCATGCAATAACTCTAAGACGACATTAGTTGCATTGAACTGATCTTTTTAATAAGTTGTACTGACAATTTAGTGAGAAACATGGGCTTGAGCTTCACTGAGGATCTTTGTCATTCTGACAGGGAGGCAACTGCAGTTTTATACACTTAAATATGTGTAACTCTGTCCATATAAAACCCACACTGCTCAAACTTCCTTACTTCTCCTAAAATTAGTTTATTTATTTATTTTGGGGCGTGGGGAATGAAGAGAAAAAAAGATATGAGCATTTTATGAGCATTTTTAGGTCCTTTGATAAGCAGGCAGTCATATCATTAGCTAGAACTAGCTAGATCTGATAGATGTGGACATAAACGGGAGTGAAATCTAACCGGACACGAGAGAGAGATCAGATCAGCTGCTGCTGACGGAGAACACGCAGCTCTGCATGATCACAGCTCCCCCACTGTGACGGACCGTTGAGCCGAGCAAAATACACTAAGAGTTACAGCCTGTCTACACTACAGGCAACAACAAATCTTGAAGCTGGGTGTGTCTGACGGCCCGTCCACACAGCGGCGTGCGTTGATGCTTGCCGGCGGACATGTCTGAAACTCGACCAACAACCAATCACATTAATCTCCTGCCCCTGACAAACAAGCAGCGGTTTGATTGGCTAGAGCTTGTACTGGCATATGATTCGATTGGCTGACGCCTCTGCCGAGGCGTCAAAAGTTGAACATTGCTCAACTTTTGCAGCGAGCCACGCCAGCTACGCTCCACGTCGCTTCCCACGATGCATTTCGGCTAAAAGTGACGTCACCCCATTCAAAGTGAATGGGGAAGCGTCAACGCACGCCGCTGTGTGGACGGGCCGTGAGGCTTGGCGATTTCTCGCACCCAAGGCGACCATCAACCAATCAGGAATCTCCCGCCCCCGGCATACAAAGCAATAGCAATGTTAAAACGAAGTAAACTGGATATAAACTCCCCAAACAGGCGAAAACCTACCAGTTTCACCCACTGTCTCTGCCACCTCCCTCCATGCCTGGTTCCTCCGGTTTGTATCCCGGTAAATAGTTCTAGTCGTAAAGAACCGGGTGATTTGCTACCGTAATTTCTCGTTTGGAATATGAGGAAATGAACTGCGGTCTGGCTCTCCCAGCTTGCACGCGGTTTGATTGGCTAGCGCTTGTACTGGCGGGATTTGCATAAACGGGATTTGATTGGCTGATGCCAGCTTCGAAAGCATCGGGAGCATCAAAAGTTGAACATTGCTCAACTTTTGATGCTCACGATGCTTGCAAAGCCATGCTATGCTCCCCACAATGCAGTTTGGCGAAGATTCAAAATCTTCAACGTCACCCCATTCAAATGAATGGGCGAAGCGTTGAAAGCATTTTTCGATGCCTGTAGTGTAGACGGGGCGTTAGACCTAACACACTTAGCTAGTTTATCTACTCTGGAACTAGTTAAACTAGTTATACATATATGTATTCTTTAATGTCGGGTCACTTATTACAGGTTCAGCGAGCTGCACGAGACTGACGGGCTGTCAGGGGAGGGAGAGGAAAAGAGAGCACCCCGTTTATTTTTCCCATTTTATTATCCAGAATTACTGTAAACCTTTGAAGAAAGTAGTTAATCTACTATTAGTAGTTTGTTTAAATGCATTAATTACGTTTTTTTTTCATTAACATCAAATAAATCTCACGTACCCCCTGCAGAACTCCAACGTACCCCTAGGGGTCCGCGTACCTCCATTTGAGAACCACTGTACTAGAGTATCATTTGTGTGTAAGTGTTGTGTTCATTAACTACTTTCCATATTTGTGTCTATGGCAATTCCCAGATGATCTTCCCTATACAGTTAGTGGTGGTCAGCTCTCTAACTAGGCTATTAGGCTAATAGACTAATTACTACGAAGGCCTTACACACACACACACACACACACACACACACACACACACACACACACACACACACACACACACACACACACACACACACACACACACACACACACACACACACACACACACACACACACACACACACACACACACACACACACACGGGAGCACTATTGGCCAACAAAACTAATTTGGTTAATTTCTTTCTTCAATATATGCTAATTGGTATGCAATTAGCTTACGTTGCTAAATTACAAAATGAAAAGCTACATGTGTAACACGATGTTGGCGATTATAGCGAAGCATAAAAGGATCCAAGATAATGGGAACAAATGGAAATTAAGTATTAATAATAATTCGTTTTTCTGTAATATCTTCCCTATGCTCAATTACACGCACTGCAATTTTTTAAAAAGGGGGATAAAAACTAAATTCTCCCTTTTGTACAAAAGATTAATTGGATGGAATTAGAAACCATGACAAAATAGCCTCTGAAATGTCCTTATTCTGCTAACTTGTGTGCCTCCCTTGCTTCCTTTCCTACTCTCTGTGCAGATGGACCGGCTGAGACCTCAGGAGAGACAACCAGGCTGCATTTGAAAGGGCATCTTCCACTCACTGCCTGTGTGATATTTAAAGTGTTATCAGGATAATCTGGACTCTTAAAATGTGCTCACATTTACACACATACACACAAACAAATTGCAATACACATAGCAAATACTGACACTTTCATGGTGCCAGAGAGGTCCATAATACAGGGCGACTAGGCTATCACTGCCAGCTAAACAGCAGCGGCCTTCTGTGATTACTGCTGGCAGCAGATGGAGAGGAGCGAGAGGGGAAATGATATCTCAACTCAAAGCTTTTGCAACATTATTCTAGAAATCACATTTATGCTGACCGAAAATGATGCCAAAAAAAGCTTGAAAGAGAGAGATCAACCAAACATTATCAAAATGCTGGCCACATGTTTGCTTTAATGATTTGATTACTAGCCCTTCCAAATGACTTGATGAAGAGATAATGCTTGTGCTGAATGGTACGAAGTGTGTGTTTACAAATAGGGCTTAACACTTTTGTGGGACTATGTAGTCATATCTTGCCCTGTCTTATTTATCCTTTTGTATTTTAGCTCTTATATTTCACTTTTTATAATGTTATTTATATGGGTCTTTTTTGTATTTGTCTTGCTGTTGAAAGGTACTATACAAATATATTTCCCATGCCTTGTGTGATGCCCCTGTGGGTTCATCAGTGGAGAGGAGGTGGCTGTCCTGTCTGTGCGGTGGTGATTGGTGATTGCAGTAACTCAGGGCACCTGGGTCTGGTGCCCTGCGGCTATGTAAAGCCTCTCTGCTTCTCCCTGCAGGCAGCCCGGTTTTGTTGAGTATATTATGAGTTTCTTCAGTTGCTTTATTTTGTGCACTTCAACACTCTCACACACATACATGTCCACACAATCCTCACCCTGCATTTACATTACTGATACCACTGACATCCACACCTCATACTTTACTGGTTTTGATTTGATTTGTTTGTCCTAAATAAACATATGTTGTTAACCATCGACATGGTGTGTCTCCTCTTTGTTGTGGCCTTTTGAGCCGGGTCATAACACCTTGTCTTCCATCTATACATGTATAACATATAATGTAAGTACACACTCATAGCTTTGTATCTCTTTGTGAGTAACATCAAGAGAAAGTGAAAACCCAACCCAGTGAGCCATGGCTGTGTGTGCATCTCTGTGAGCCCAGCATGTGTTATGGACTTTCCATGGTGCTATTTTAGCGAGCCGTTGCCTCTGATAGAGGTCCTCACAGTCTCACTGTGTGTGTGTGTGTGTGTGTGTGTGTGTGTGTGTGTGTGTGTGTGTGTGTGTGTGTGTGTGTGTGTGTGTGTGTGTGTGTGTGTGTGTGTGTGTGTGTGTGTGTGTGTGTGTGTGTGTGTGTGTGTGTGTGTGTGTGTGTGTGTGTGTGTGTGTGTGTCCATTACACTGAGTGCTGCTATTTCACTCCACATTCCATGCCATCAAAGGCACTAAGAGAGATAGTGTGGATGTGTGAATCTGGACGTGCCCATGCACACACAACATCACACAAACACACACATACAAGTGTACTGAGACCACTCTCCTCTTTCGCTATAATTCAACACATTTATTCACTCCAACTCTAGCCTCACAGTGTGTTTCTATAAAAAGACTTGGTCATAGCAGCAGCAGCAGTCTATCTAATCCCTTTCTCTCCTCCAGCCAGGCTGTAATAAAATCCTCCACGCTACACCAAAGGTTATTGTAGCCTTTGACATGAGGACAATGATAAATGCCAGTGGTTATGATATTGACTCAGCAGGGGAGACTTTTCATGTGTGTGAGTGAGTGTGTGTCTGACCTGGGTCTCAGACATGACATAGAGATGGTGGTGGTCAGGAGAGAAGGCCATGTCTCGGAGGATGGGTCCATTGTCCACCGCCTGCACAGTCTCATACTGCAGAGCCCGAGAGGAGCCGTCCACCCGGATCTGGGAAAACAAGGAACATTAAGAATGAATGAATAAATACACAGTATGCATATGTTCTAGCACTTCAATTAAGTCCCAAGTATTACTATACAGAATGTAAATAATCAATAGAGTAATACTAACCGTGCATAACGTTTTAATTGCGCAGAAAGTGCGCAATTCTTTTTTAATTAAGTAAAAGACAACTTAAAGCAGGGGTGTCAAACTCAAGGCCCGGGGGCCAAATCCGGCCCGCGGCTTCATTTTATGTGGCCCCGCAAGAGCTTGCAAAGAATATAATACGTTTATTATACGGTTACATGCCACTTTACAGAAGCAGGTTGCCCATAAACTACATGTCCCACAATGCATCTCGTTTTGTGACATGCACACCGAAGAGACTTCTGCTTTCAGACGTAGTTAATAACTAAGTTATTATCCTATCCGATAGGCTACTAATCCAATTCAGAGGCAATAATGTAATATAATACATTATTTTATATATATATTATATATTTATATAGTTACAACCGGCCCTTTGAGTGCAACCTTTATGCAAATGTGGCCCACAATGAAATTGAGTTTGACACCCCTGACTTAATGAAATAAAAACTGCCTCTCTTTAAGAAGAAGTTACACTAGTTAAAGAGTAATTGGAAGGGCTGAAATACAATAAAGAATAGCTGTGGTAAAACAGAAGCAAAGGTAGAAAAGAATCACGTTGCCTTCCACAAGGAAGGTCTCTGCAATGGAACACGGTGACGCTTAGGACAACAAAGTGTGCAATCAGGGACCAAGGTATCATTAAAAAGGTACTTTTGAGAATTATGATGGATAAAACTGCTCCTTTACCCACGCAGCCTGAGGACTTCCCCATGCATCATGGCTTTCTGTGTGGTGCCTGAGACGCTCATCTTTCTCTATCACGGTTTCAGCCATTCAAAAGTGATTACAGTAATTAGACATCTGGGCAAGAGGTGTGGCTTGCGAGCCCCTCGGTGTGTTTGCTCAGCAGAAAGTGCATGGAATTGGCTCTGTGCACATTTGGTGGTGTGATGGAAGTGTTCTGGCTTGTGCCTGAACATCTGCTTACATCGTCACACACAAACAAACGCACGGGGTGTGTTCCAAATGATCCATTCTAAATCTGGTCCTCTGGCTGTAATTTCCAACTAACACACAACTTTGACACATGCCTACCCAAGGAACTTTCAGCACCCAGTAGAATACATGCTCACACACACACACACACACACACACACACACACACACACACACACACACACACACACACACACACACACACACACACACACACACACACACACACACACACACACACACACACACACACACACACACACACACACACACACCTGTGAGGGCTTGTGGACAGGTGTGAAGCAAGTCTTGTTAAAGTTGTGATGACTCTTGGTAGCTCTTCAGCACTTATGGGTAACAGGCACACACAGGAGATAATTGGACAGGAAGCAGATGGTCGCGCAGACAGGTGAGACACTTCATGATTATTAAATAAATAATCAAGCCCTTTAATGTTAGGTTCTGCTATTTATTTAGCTATTTAGTGCGTCTACAGTTTGCGAGTGAAAATGACTTATACACCTCTGTGGTAACTATAAATAGTACCATTACACATGGATCTGTAATGATTACATTAACAACACAAGCTAGCTCCAAGACCTCTTTGCTAACGTAGCCCAACATAAAGCAAGTGCAACAAGCAAAACATACAAAGCCAGTTAATATGACGCACTCTCTAGAGGCTGCTAAACCAGGCTCCAGTTATGGCACACCAATGTTTTGACCCCATTTCTTTCCACATACCATGAAATGGCAATAGCTCCAGCCTTTGACTGTATTCTACACGTTAACGGCTCTTCTATAGTCCTACAGAATCTCTCTTTGTGTCTTTGCTTAGACAATCACTCCTTGTATAGTAAAGACAGTAACCTTAGTACACAGTACAGTTTACGTCCTGCCCTGCTCCTGCTGCTTCGACTGATCTCCAGTTTCACAACATGACATTTCTTTGAACAGGCACCATCGTTCACCCTGATTTCACCCCGCCCCCCTTCCCTCTTTGTTTCTCAGCCATTCTTCCTCTCTCGCTTTGCCTCCTGCTTGGCTTGTGTAGTGATCTGGATCTCAAAGGACCTTGAATTCTGTGTATCAAAGCCTCACACACTTTCACTGGGAACCATTGTATGCACTTGGGTCAGTTCTGAAGAAAAGAACAGAAGGTGAATAGGAGTGAGCCAAAGAAAGGAGGGAGG